>NC_041400.2:66358965-66658965 GCF_900747795.2 Erpetoichthys calabaricus | reverse complement strand
AAGCAAACTCATATTTACTATGAGAAAAAGACAAATCTCCCTATTTCTTATTACATATTTAGAAAGCACAACATGAAAAAAGCTCCTTTACTATGCAAAAACAAAGTATAGCTATCAGATCTCCATGCAGAAAATACAAGTCTAACTGCATATTCAGTCCCAACAGTGAGGGCATCCTCAGTATAGTAATCAAATGAGTAAAAACTAGACCCATCAATATCCATGTCACAGTCTCCTATAGTTTTTTTTCTGCAAATATTGTGTCTAGTAGGTGCTTCTTATTCTGCCATTCTTCTTAGCATTCTGCAAACCCAGGGACAATCTTCTCCTGCTTCAATATCTTGTTATCAGTAGGCAACAGAACAGCACATGATACCTTGTGTGAAAGGGTAGAATTTGAGAAATCGACATAACTGATTCGAAATAAAAAACCTGCCCATCATTTTGATTTTGAAACAACACATCAAATACATGTAAAATTCCGTTACAACGAATATCTTTACAACATAATTTTCATTACAATGAAGTATTTTTATGGTCCCGACAGTTTCCCGATATGACACAAGTCTATAGAAATCTCGTTACTATGAAATACATTGAGCAGATACTTTCATTACAATGAAGTGCCCAAAACACCTTGAAATGACTGAATGAATCATCCACAGAGCAGTTAGTTCTGTGGTCGCAGCTCAGTTGTATACAACGATCCCCAAACAGAAACATTGTAAATTTTTTGTCTTTCTTCGAACTTTCCTCATAATGTTTTTTTTTTTTGCTGTTTTTGTTTTCGGTGGTTTTCAGTGATACATTTTGCTTATTGCTCGTCAACATTTGAAAAACATCCATTGGAATTTAACTCATTGTCACCATCCTATGGAAATGGCAGACACAAAAAAACGATAACAGTTCATATTAGAAAAAAAAAAAACTTAAAATTTTTGCAGCTCTCAATTGTGGAAAAAAGAAAAATGATGTTGCCAGTGAATTCGGAATTTTCGCCATCAACACTGTCAACTTTCTTCAAAGACCAAGCAAAAAAAGAAGAAAAATCTCAGGTTGCAAACATATGCAAATTGCTGCATTTGAAGACATCGAAAAAGCAGTTTTTATGTGGTTCAGTGATGTTCATTCAAGAAACATTCCAATTAATGCAACACTCATTCAAGAAAATGTGAGGTTTCTAAACTCTCTTGGGATGTCCCCCAACTGGACAACACGCTGAAGAGTGTCCCAAAGTGCAATCACCGCATCTGTGGAAGACTGTTTGTCCATTTGCCGGAGCAACAGCAGGCTCACAGCTCTACTGTGGCTCTTCACCGAAGCAAACAGAAAAGATCTTGATGGGTGATGCAAGGAATATTGTAAATACAGGGAACAGGATTACTTGGCCACTAACCTGGCCACGACCCTGCCTGACTGCTGTGTCTGTATATAGGAGAATGGCAGATCGCGCTACAATAAATAACCATGCTGTTCCTGTTTCAAGCTGAATAAAGTTGATTTTGCTAAAGTATTGAGAAAAAGCTTCGTGTTTTGGGGTGCAAAACAGGGACTTATAGTGCGACCCTGATCTTTTATGATTTGCTTCTGTGGCGCTTCACTGCAGCACTGTGAGCCTGCTGTTGCCTTGCCCTGGCAGTGGATAAACAATCTTCGACAGACGCGGCAATCGCGCTTCAGGAAGCACTTCAGCATGTCGTTCCCGTGAGTGGGGAGTGGGGGGATCCCACAAAAGTTCAGAAACCTCACAATATGAAGAAGAAGAAAAGGATGATTCGGCTTCTGATTGATAACTGTGCTGCCCACAACATGCTTCCACATTTAGATAATGTTCGCGTTGAATTCCTTCCACCCAATTGCACAGCAGTGCTTCAGCCATTGGATTTGGGCATCATTCGCACCCTGAAAGTGTATTATTGCAAGGAAATGCTGAGAACAATTCAGCATAACTTGTAGACAGGAGGAGATTAAAATTAACGTGAAAGAAGCTATTGAAATGATTGCAAATGCCTGGACGCAAGTTAAAGAAAGCACTATAGTGACAAATACAGAATCTCATTAATACGAAATTAACATTACAATGAAATATTTTTTAGGTCCCTGGCAGTTTGTTGTAACGGAATTTTACCTGTAGTTGTAAAGTGGAGGGCAGACATTCAGATGTTCCTGTTGTGTGATCATCATAACACAGAAAGGCAAGTTGTATAGCATTCAAGAGAAGAAACACCCCTCTTTTTACTGGATAAAAGCCTGCCCATCAGATTAAAGTAGTATATTTCAGAATGTGGATGGAGTGGTGTGCTGTGGATTTGGTGACTTCATACTTTGACTGTCTTTAAGGACAGATAGAATAACACAGCAACGAATAAATATAATGAATAAAAATAATAATATGAAATGTACAATAATAACAAAAATAATAATAACACTAATAATAATATTACTAATAATGCCAAAATAGTATATAATCTCAAAATGAGACCTTTGCATGGTTAATCTTAAAGCCGGGACAATAATAGCATGTTTCTTTTTTGGATTATCTTTCCAGATTTATCAGTTTTTATGTCCCGTAGCCACCTCCCCCCCCCCCCCGAGGTATATTGTGACACATGCGTCATTGCCTTGCACCCAAAAGACGAGGCTGACTCTAAGGATTTCAGGAAAATTAGGTTTATTCAACATGAAACAGGAACAGCAAGGTTATTTATTGCAGCAGGATCTACCACGCTAATACACACAGACACAGCAAACAGGCAGGGCTGGGGCCAGGTCAGTGGCCAAGTTTTAATATTCCCTGCATCACCCATCAGGTGACAGACACGTTACGTGAGGAGGCAGTGAGCTTGCTGATGCCTCTGTGGCGCTGTGAACTTGTGGTTGCCTTGGCCTACAGAGAAGCAGCCCTCGACAGAAATGTCAATTGCTTTTCGGGGTGTCACCCCATTGGGAAGGGTCTCAAAACAGTTAAAAAATCTCACAATATAATCAATAAAATGTCTACAAATAAGATGATCTGCATTGATCCGCAATGTGCTGGGTCAACCGCGTCTCTTTAGTGGTAGTGTGGACGGTGGATGTGCGGCATTGATTTCTTTTCATGAGATACAGTTTCGCCAGCTTTTTGTTTGTAAATAAATAAATGCATTCCAAATGCACTGTTCCGCCAGATGACGAAATATCTTTTTGTAGTTTTTTTTTGTTGTGTCTGCATAATGGGATAAAAAGTCAATTCTTGATCTGCACAATCTATGCCGCCAAGAAGACAAATATCTTTCTTGTTGTTCCATTTCAGCCCAAGTACTTTACACTTTTGCCAAGCTCTAGCACACCTCGCTGTAATTTAGCTCTGCCAAAGTCTTCAGGCATGCCACGATGGTTAGGACGTATCATTCCATTTGCATCAGTCTTTCATTGTAGCAAGATGTCAAATAGCTCTGGCAAAGTATAACAATTGTCCATTGTTACACAGTAACCTTGATCCAGCAAAGCATCTGTCAAAGTTGGCACCAATGACGTATTTTGGATTGTATTTTGGATCAAACATTGTCCCTTTCCCTGTGTACAGAACTGAATTCCAAATGTATCCCGATTTAGATTCACAAAGCTTGTAAAGTTTTATGTCAAATCTTGCTCTTTTTGATGCAATGTGATTGTATCCATGTCAGTCTGCTCTTATTAGCCATGAGACTTTCATTGATGCTGACATCGCGGTCCGGAATGTAAACGCTCCGAAATTTTACTACAGTTGCCTGGTATATCTCCCAAATTTTCTTCATTTTGGGTGCCGGATGGGTATTCTCATCAAAGTCTTCATTGTTGGTGAAGTGCAGATATTTCATAATTAGTGAAAACCTACACTCAAGACATAATTTCTCCAAAGAATGGCAGCACTGACAGCACTTTTACAGCCCAAGTGCACAAGACACATCTGTACAGTTGCCCGAGTGGGACTTGGGACTAAAACTTTTAGCATAGTTTTCGCAGCCCGAGTAATGCTCAGGTCTAATGCTAAGGCGGTCAAGTGCTCATTTCAAAATTAATATTTATCTGGTAACCAAAATTATTTTTTAACAAGACGAATAAATGTATGGTATTTTGTACAGAGAGGAGAAAATTGCAGAATGTTTCCTAAATCTGCTATATCATAAGCTTACTAAGTACATCTGTTTATCCCTTATAATTGACTCCTTATTCGGGGATAGCATTATATGTATAAGCAATACTTTGTAATGAACACCATAGATTTCTGGCTTTTACCAGAGAAAATTACTTGGAGCCATATGTGCCAGTAGCAGCAATCTTACTTGGATTTTCATGCACAACAGTGCCATAAAAAGGATGGAAAGTGACTGTCTCATAAACACATTTCATCTAATAAAGGTACTGTTCTCAGAAATACAGATTGATATGGGTAGGTAAAGGCTAGCAAGACTTGCACAGAATAACACATGAGCAGTATTTGGTCAACTTTTTTTTTTTTGCACTTTTTTCTTTATTCTACCTTATATAATTTCTTATATTAGGAATTTGTTAGTTTTTGCATACCCCTTGGGGTCAGAGCACAGGGTCAGCCATTGTACAGTCTCTAGAGCAATTGCAGGTTAAGGTGCTTGCTCAAAGGCCCATCAGAGTAGGATCTCTTTTGTCAGTAATGGGGATTTGAACCGACAACCTTCCAGATACCAGAGCTGATCTTTAGCCTCAGAGCCACAATATCCCAGTTTAACCCTACTCAGTGAAAAATAAATAGGTACAGTTGGACAAGGCTCATAAACACTAGACATTGTATTATTAGAAAAGCATTGCTTGATGTGATAAATTTGGAATTTTACTTCTCAGACACTAAACCTTGCCTCAACAGAGAGGTGCATGCTCTTCTAAGAGCACAAAATGTTGCCTTCAAGTCTGGGGACAAAAATGCTCTTAGATCTCCCCAAGCCAACCTGAATTGGGGCATGAGAACAGCAAAGCGTGTTTATGGACAGAAAATCCACTGATTCAAAAGACACCAGGATGCCTGTCACAAGGCAAAGTTGATCACAGCTCTCCTCCATCACAGCCAGTTTGAAGAAAAGAACACAATAATGAAAGCTGCTTCCAGCCTGGACGATGAAGTACTCTGTATTGACCCATCTGATGTTCGGAGGACACTGCATAGGGTCAACCCCCAGAAAGATAGATAGATAGATAGATAGATAGATAGATAGATAGATAGATAGATAGATAGATAGATAGATAGATAGATAGATAGATAGATAGATAGATAGATAGATAGATAGATAGATAGATAGATAGATAGATAGATACTTTATTGATGTAGGTACTGACAACATTCCAGGATGTGTAATCAGGGAATGTGCTGACCAACTGATGCACATCCTTACAGACATTTATAAGACCTCTCTGAGGCAAGCTGTTGTACCTCCATGGTTCAAGGCCAGTACTACCATACCAGTGCCAAAGTGTTCACCAGGATCAGTGCTCAATGACTATCGCCCTGTAGCTCACAACCCCATCATGATGAAGTGTTTTGAAAAGCTAGTCAAGGACCATATAACATCCATAGTCCTTGCAATGATCGATCCACTTCAGTTCATGGCCCATTTGGTGTGAGAACAACAACCTGTCACTGAATGTCAATAAGATAATTGAGATCATTGTTGACTTAAGAAGGAAACGCATGGCACAGTGTGGAGTCAGAAAGAAGCGCCATACTCCTGGGTGTGCACATCATGGATGACCTGACATGGAATACAAACACCACCTCTCTTGTAAAGAAAGCACAGCAGTGCCTTCATCTTCTGCGGTGCATGAGGAGAGTAAACCTCCCCCCTCTTCTCCTCACAACATTCTACAGAGGTGCTATTGAGAGCATCTTGACCAACAGCCTCACAGTCTGGTATGGGAACTGCACTGTTACAGATCAGAAGTTCCTCCAGAGAGTGGTAAAGACAGCAGAAGAAATCATTGGAACCACCCTCCCATTTATGCAAGATCTTTACTTGTCATGCTGCCTTTGAAGAGATACTAAGATATTCAGAGACCCCAACCACCCAGCCCAGGGACTGTTCAAACTTTTGCTATCTGGCATACACTACCACAGTATGCAGTTCAAAACTGCCTGACTCAGTAGGGGTTTTCTTTCATCACTTGAACACTTTACAACTCCTCGCCAATGTGTCCATTGGATTGTACATGTATTCTGTCTGTTTATGATGTCCATTATGTCGATCTGTTGTATAATGTGCACATGTGTCTATGTTTGTGTTCATACATTAAGCCTGGAGCAACGCAATTTCATTTTGTTTTCATTGAGCCTGGAGAAATGCAATAAAGTAATAACATATATATATATAATTTTTTTTTTAATACTATTCGTCCATTTTTTAATGCTAGTAAGACTTTCAATAAAAGGGCACAGAGCCTGAATGTCATTAGGTGCTACAGACAAGTAAAGCTTAGTTTCATACGCATTGTTGTGATAGATCACTTTGTAAATATAAATAATTCAGACTAACAAGAGTATCATTGAAAACAATACTGGTCCCTCAATAGATCCTTGTGATACACCATATTTGGTATTATGGTCCTTTAACATATAATCAGCACAAATTACAAAAGGATTTCCAACCTATTATATAAGACTGAAACCAGTTTAAGACACTACTAAAGACATTGATTCAGTGTCTTGGGCAAATAAGAATGCAATTTAATCTGTCAAATGCTAAACTCAAGTTCAAGACAACAAGAACACCTATATTGTTAGTGTCAGCATTAACCTGCAATTCTTAAACTGTTTTAACAAACACAGCTTCTCTACGTTTGGTTGAAAACCTGACTGAAGCTTACTGAGCATAGAGCTTTTATAATCATTTAATTTCTGAAAATTTCTTTTTCATGAATTTTACTTAAAAAGGCAGGTAAAGATAGGTCTAAAACTGTCAAACACAGAAGAGTCAAGGTTATTTTTCTTAAGTGCAGTAATGGTTTAACTAATGCAGTCTTTAACGAATCTGGGAAAACAGCAGTATCTAATGAACAGTTAACTATTTCAGATATACTATTGACTATCATTTGAGCAACTTCTTTGAAAAAGCCTGGTCTGAGTCTGGGACATAGGTAGATGATGTTAGTTGAGTGATTTTACTACGAAGTTCAAGTAAAACTATTTTAATAAAGGAATTTCATTCACTTTAATGAGCATGCTGAGATTCAGCAGGGTTTGATGATGAGGGATGTTTTACATCAAATATTGTTTATTTGTAACAAAGTTGCAAAAATCTTACATTTTTGAGGTTTTCTGGAATCATTCTATTGACGAGGCTGGTTTAAAAGAAAATCAATAGTTGAAGATATTGTTTATAATTTTATAAAAATAGGACTGCCAATAAGCCTTCATCATTTCATAATGGGCTCTTATATTGGTCTTTCCCCCTATTTTACTCCGCTTACCAACAGTCTCGTTTTAAGTTTAGACATTGTTCCAGTTTTTCCATGATATTGTAATAGTGGAAGGCTTGTTTACAGATTTTTCGAGTGGATACTACGTTGGCTGCAGCTCTCATGTTAGCATTAAAAACTTCTACCTTACAATTCGCATTGCTGGTGGTATTAGAACTAAACTCAGACTGATTACCAACATTTCTACATTAAATAAAATGAAGAAATTGTCAGATATATGGATGCCCATGACTTGCCTCATGTCAGTTTTAAATCATTTTGAAATTTTGGGTCATCATGTGTATTTTTATGTGTTGGCTGGGTGACCTGATGACTGAGATCAAAAGAATATGCAAAAAGTTATCATCTAATGTTTGGAATCTGTCATAATTAGTTATTATTATCTTTCTGTTATAAAAAGAAATCCTGTCCCCTGTCCTGATAGTCTACGATACGTGATTTTTCTCGGAAGATAATTTAAAGACCCGCGAGACGAAAGAGACCTGCCATGGTGCGTCTCACGGGAGCATAGAACGAGAGTCTTGCAAGACACACCCTGCTTACAAGCAAAATCAAAAAAAACAAATCAGTAGTGTAAAGTCAGTCATGCAGCACACACAGCTCCAGGGCTCTCAGTGCATATAAAGTGTATAAGGTCAATACGGTAGAAATGAAACGTCGATGAATTAAACGAAGAATAAAGAAAAGCGCAGAGAAAAGAGACTCAAATGCGTTGGACAGAAAAGAGCAAAAAAGAATAATCAAGGTGCAAATTCAGAAAATAAGGAAAAAAATTATCAGCCCGGAACAAGTGGAACTGAAAAAAAAGCACGTTCAATCCGGCTCAGAATTAAATGACAGTGAGTAAAAGACAAAGTAGAACTTCATAGAGATGTTTACAAACGTTGGCGCTAAACACATGCAGAGCAGGTTAGTGACTATGAAACCAGGGATTTTAGAAAGGCTCAAAAAAAAAAAAAAAAAAAAAAACCTTGGTGCTATACACATGTGGAGAAAGTTAAAGGATATGAAAGTAGGAAGATTAGAAAATATAAAAAAGTAAAGATCGCAGTAGCGATCTAACAAACAAACTGCCTCATTTAACTATGCACCAGTCTAACTTTGGTTTTGCACAATAATTACTACACTATTGCACCTTAACACTTAATTCTACTTTATTCACATAATTTTACTTATTTATGATGTTGTCTGTTATCTTTCGATCTATGACTTTTTGTTAATCTGGTATTCTTCTAACTTTGCACAGTTTTTGATAAGCGGGTCAGGATGCATTTCACTGCGTGTTGTCCTGTATAACTATGCATGTGACAAATAAAGAATCTTGAGAATTTCAAAAACAGAGTTTACCGCACATGCATTTATTGGTTACTTTCTTAATGTATATATATTTATCTGTCTGCTTATTTAAAAAACAAAATTTACCCCAGGAGTCAAAAACGTTCTGTCTAGCCCTTGTACAAAAACCTAGACAAAAGCTGGGGTATCACCTTGGTAAACCCATGTACTTTTGGAACTGTGAGAGGAAAATAGCACGACTTTACAGACAGGAGTCCAATGCAGAACTCTACTTACTTTGTTACTTAAATTATTAAATGCTGATGATATAGATCGTTTTGTCTATGCTGAAATTCCAAACAGAGAAACCTATCCTGACCTCATTAAAAAGATTCAGCATATTGGGACTCGCAAGTTACAAATATTGTTTTTACAGAAGTTCTGAAATAAAAGTGAAACTAATGAAATAGCAACAATTCAAAGAAAAAACAATCTTAAAAGTGTGTATCCGGAAAACCAAATACGGGGGTTGGCGAGCGAAGTGAGCAGGGGGCGAAGCCCCCTAGTAGTAATAAAGACTGAAAAATAATTGATAAAAGATTTATTACTGTATGTTTTGGATATAGTAATGGATAAACTCTCAATATGAGAGAGTGTGATAATAAGATAATCAAAAAGCACAAAAATCAATAAAACATTTTTATACAATAATAATTGCTAAACCACCTCTTCTCTATCCCTGAAGAAGGTAGTGAACAAAACTATAATTTAGAGGTACTACCTCCATTGCTACTGAGGCACTTTTCACTCAAAGTCATAAATTCTGTTTTCCCTTTACTGATAAGATTGTTTATCTAAAATGTCTTAATATTTGAAGCTCTGATATTAAGCAAAGCAATTCTGATGATTTTGAAGGAACACGGCTGTACTGAAGATTTAGGGCAACTTGAGATGGCTTTTAAATTATTCACATTTCCACTGGTTTATCCAGAGATTTTAGCTAATCTATGACTTGTTATTAAAGGTTTTAGTAAATGTTGTGTTAACACTTTTTGGACATGTTTGAAGTCCTTCTACTCAGTCTCATAAACAAATACACTGTCATATAAGGTTTCAACCAAGGAAGTGACATCTACAGTATATCATTAGCCACAACAGCTTAAATTCATAATAAAGTATTATTTAATAGATATCCTTTAAAGGAGTTTTTTTATGGTATTTAATTTTTGTATGTGTAAAATTATTTACATACAGTAGGTGCCATTGATTGAAGATATAACTTTGTCTTGAGGTTTTATTAGTTTGACCAGATTCTCCATGTATCAGTATGGGACTGGGTATTTGGCTTATAGGGTTTGTTGGTCATTTCAGTACCTTTTGTTGGAGTGGTTTGGGGGAGAGATGTTGCTTGATTGGGTGGCTTATAATGATCCATACATCTATTTGCTTTCATGTTTCTGAATTCTCCTCTGTAATACTGGTATTTGGACATATACCCATACCTTTGACTAAACATACCAAACTTATCTATGAAAATACTAAATATGCAAAATTATGGACAGTTAAATATCTGTATGGGTTGCTGCAATGAGAAATTTGTTAAGTTTAAAACCCTGGACAAATAAATATTTTTTTCTTTTATAAGTTAGGACACCTAGTTTGGAAATTAGGGACATTTGGTCACTCTGAGTTTTGTTATGTTGTCTACAGTTTTGTTTGCAGCTTATTTTGAATTGGCAGAAAAATATTTTTCAGATTCCCTTTTGTGGAGATATGACTAAACATAAGAGTAAATGTTTACATGGAATAATATCTCCTCTCAGTAATTTCAGAAATGGAAGAGACACAATTAATTTCTAAAAAAAAAAAACAAGTAATTTTGTATACAATTTAATAAATATAATTACCTCACTCAAACTTACAGTTAAGAAACAATTCAGTTACACGATACATACTCCATTGGTCTTTTGCTAGATCTGTTGTGTTGAGTAAACTTCTGTTTCAAGATATCTCACTGCTTTAAAATAATATACAGTAGCAGTCCCAGGCTTGAAAACACCATATAGCCAAATAAGTCTTTGTTAGGTTGTTTTGCCCATGCTAATACTAATTCTATTAAGTTTCATTATTCTAAAACTCAAATCTTATAATGTTTTCAGTATTTCATAAATTCTTCTAACCAGATAGACAATTGATTCAAATGTAACTGACTCGTAATATCTGATCATCTTTGTGTCCACATGGGTTTCCTCCGGGTGCTCCAGTCTCCTCCCACAGTCTAAAGATATGAGGGTTAGGTGAAATTGCTTAGCAAAATTGGCATTTGGGTGTATTTGTTTGTGAGTGTGTTCACCCTGTGATGAACTGGTACCTTGTACAGGTATTGTTCCTGCCTTGTGTCCAATGCTTGCTAAGATGGACTCCAACTTCCATGCAACCCTGTAGGTTTATAAAAGTGAATGGATAGATGTATCTATTGTTGGCCAAAAGGATATGTGAGTCATGGTACTGTTTCAGCTGAATTCTGCTCAGTTCAGTGACTTTTTTTAGTCATTATTTAATTGAATAGTTTGGAGAAGAGATCCATAGCCAGGTAATTGGCAACAGCTATTCGATATATTGGAATCTACTGTGCACATTCCAGCATTACTTTGCCACACTTTTGAAACCCTGTTGATGTTTTATGGCAATTAAGTTTTTATGCTCCTTTACGTGAGGTATTATGGTAGTTGAGCCAGTGCTTTTTTGTTTTGTTTTTTTTTTTTGGTTTTTTTTGCAGCAAACTTCCTGCCGCATAATCAAAGAGCAGAGTGTCGAGGCTTGTTTTAGCAGTACGGACTATACAGTATAGCAAAGGGTGAGAGAGGCGATTGGAATATTAGCCTTTACGTTAAAGAAAGTGGAGTAATAAACTGAGAAAAAGGAATTGGAGGAGCTGTCCTATGCAATTAGATAAACAGCAAGAAAAGCTCCTTTAAAGAATTCAGACCTTTTTTAATTTGTCCTTTAAATTAAAATGGACACCATTTGAGTTTGGACAGTGAGCTTGTTTTAAGTGCAGCAGCGTATACTCTTAATTGGTAAAAGAAAAGATAAAAATAAATTGGAACTCGCTGCTTAGTAAACAATAGCCTTTAAGCTAACATGTTAAGCATGTTAGTCTTGTGTCTTCTTGATGAACATTTGGTACATTTGTGTTTTTTTAAAGATTTGTACTGTGTTTATTATTTGTTGTTGTGCATCATACAGCATAAGTTTTGATAAGCAACAAGTACTACATCATTAAAATGGTAATCCATATTTATAAGAACACCTCAAGAATTACGAATGTCTACCTGATACACTGAAGAAAAAAATCACATCCTTATAAATATAGTATATGTATATTTTAACAGCAAAACGCTGTAGTGCAATTAATGATTAAAATCTGTAAGTGCAAGTATATTTACATTTTAGCAGTGTTTAATTTCCAATGTCAATTAATTGATTGTGTAAGAATATATATATATATATATATATATATATATATATATATATATATATATATATATATATATATACTGTATATATATATATATATATACTGTATATATCATTTTTTTGTTGTTTGAGAAATGGTGAAAACTATTTTTTTTAATTAAATCTTGTTTCAGATATGTATATTACAGAAAAAATAAACAATATGACAGCTTCTGTTTATTGAGAAGCATTTTCTTTTCTTTTATGGCATATGTATTTCGGATACATATTTTTGTACATATTTAATCACGGTATGGATTTTATGGAATTTTAATTTACTATAGAATTTTTAGGTCACTGAACAACAAGCGTACAGAATTTCATTTTGTTAAAATAAATAATAAACAGTTAACACCTGTAGTATCTAGTTTAATTATAAAAATACATTTTAATATAGGACATAAGGCTATGTGTCTGGTTATGCAGGGGCTTAGTGTAAAATGTTTTTTAAATGGATAAAGGAAAAAAAAGAAACCCAGAATCATTATCGAAATCAGCCGATCAAGAAATGTGAAATCTGAGATCGGTATCATCCTTAAAACACCTGAATGGAGCATTCCTAGTACAAACCCAAAACAGACAGTGACCAGGCTTGATTTAAACCCATTCTGCTTGAGCTGTGAGTAAACTGACTGAACCACTGGGCCAATGTGCTGTGTCCAATTAATAGTCTTTTATGATTTTGCCAACAAAGCATAAAAGATCTAAATTAGTGTAAGCCACCATAATTTGTGGTGTTCAATGGAAATGTAATAATTTACATCATGAGGTAGTAGAACATAATAAACAAGAATAGTTGCATCAGCTATTTGAAATATTAAAATATGTGCTTCAAATTAAATATATCTAATCTAAAATATCTAAGTCTAAATATTCTCGATAGTAATATAAATTGTTCAGTCTGTGTAGAGCTTAGTCTCCAATGAATGTAATAGCTGACCTATGGTGAAAGCAACTCAGTTTTTCTCTGAACTTTCTTTATGTTCTAAATGAAATATTACATAAATGCCACATATTATTTTAGTCATCTTCCATTGTAACCTTTTTGTGTAGCTGTCTGACAACAGTTATAGTGTGTTGTGAATGAAAGATGTAAATGAAAATATCATATAGGAAAAGGCAAAACAGCTGAAAGACATTACTTCAGTCTCTCAGTCCAGAATTATACATTGATCTCCTTGAAATATACAAATTCATATTTTTGTAAGGTACAATAAATCAGTTGTGTGAGTAGCTCAAAAGCAAAAGTGAATTCCCCCATATTCTGAAAAAATTTATGTTTTGATTTGTCTATCAAGAATAAAAAAAAATGCCATATGTCTTCAAAGCTGTCAATATAATGTATTTAAAGAATATCCCCTCGACCTGACCATTTGTGAGTTATGAAATCCATTGTCCTTCCCAGAGTTTGTTTTTCTTCATTTATAAATATTGAATAGACCCAGTATTCTAATGCAACTTATGTTGTTTTTATTTTTTAATTTCATTCAATGTTCACAAACTCTTCATTTTTGAACAGTTCTCTAAATAAACTGCAGTGATGCAGCTGCTTAATGAAACCTCTAAAATGTTGTAAAGGGTTTCGCTGGGATTTCCTGATGGCTCATAATGACATCAATTTTAGACACCTGGCAGAGTGGAGCTGAAAACTGTCTGTTTCTGAATGAAATGGTAATTATTAACCGTTTACACTCCCCACATCTTCTAAAAAATTAAACTCTGTAGTTCCATAGTTTCACTTTAAAAAATGTTTAACATAATTTTCTATTTTATTATATCTGGGAATCTTTATGCAAATGCTATATTGTATAAATGGATTAAAGCTGAACATTTAAAATGATTACTTTATAAATAATGATGTTCATCTGTTTTATGGAGTTAAGCTTCTAGTAAGTTCTCTGCCATGCTCTGCAGTTCCATAAGTTATTAAAGTTGAATTGCTTTACCACCCAGAAGCCTTACACGTGTAACACTAGAATCTCTGAAGCCTACGAGAAAACTTGCCCTTTCTGCAATGGTGGGGGGATGGGATAACAAGCTGCTTGTGCTGATCGACACATTTATAACACAAAAGACACTGAATGGAGAGGTGTGAAGGGATTTAAGGTGGGCCAGGATTACGAGTTTTTTCATAGGCTTCAGGGATTCTAAAGTTAAGTTGTAATGCCATCCTTATGCTGCCTTTATTTCCTATGGGACTTTTTAGAGTTCCCATTTGTTGGATTTCAGCTTCCCACTACATTGCGTTCATGTGAATTTACAGTCAGGTTTTTTGGAGGAACGCAGTGTCACAGTAGGTTTACACCTTGGTCCATACAAAAAACAGTTAGCATTGAGGTTTTTGTTCAATTCAGGAGCAAACTGGATTAATTAAAAGTGTATTGCATCGGTCGTAATAAGATTCAAGCATGAAAAGTGCCATTTCTGGATGTCCAAATTTTTATTATTTTTTTTATTTTGACTGAAGGGAACTGACAGCATTATGTCACAATTCCAAGAACAGGATAGCATTTCTTTCTGCAACTTGTTGGACTCAGAGTTGTCATTTACAACTGGAACATTTGTGCACTTCGTCTGACTGATAGCACATGAGGGCAACATAAGTTCCCGAGGTTTTCAAGCCACTGTTTTACACTTTTAAATGAACTTAACTGTGTTTCTCATTTAACAAATTCAAATCCTCTTAGTACCTTTTTTAAAAATTATATTACATGTATTAAAGCTGCTGTGTGCAGACTTTCTTTTTAAATATTTACCATAATGGAGCTGAATAGTGAAGAGCAGGTGCAGTTTCCAAAAGCACTGCTAATCAGGATGTTTTGGCATGTGCTAATCTGTCTTTATTGGAGTTTGTAAAGAATTAAGTATTTAAATGGAATTAAGGAAGTTGTGTCCTTAGTAAGCACACTGAAAAGCTTAATAAACATAAAATGTAAATCTCTGATGGACATGTTTAAATCCAGAGATTAAAATTACTTAATAAAAAAAATCATAATTAAAGAAGAGTTTTTGTTACAAAGAGAAATTAGCCTCAGATTAATGATGGGATTGGAACAAAAGCCAGGAATCAACACAGCTCCCGAAAATCAAACTTTCATTCACATGTAAAACATCCTCAACTGCAGTTTTGATCCTATGAGAAATCTGGGTTCATGTGAATTTACAGTCAGATTTTTAGGTGCAAAATGTTCAGAGAACAGAGTTAGTCCATTACATTCTCTCAAGTATCGGAAGCCTGCAAATTAATATACATAAATTAGTAAGCATTTGTTATAGTACAAGTAATTTATATAACAAATTGTACAAATGCTTCTAGCATTTATATAAGTTACTAGGAAAATGAGACACTATATGAGCTGCAAGCACAACTGGAGGTAAGAAACTTGAGTGTTAGACAAGAATTACCCTTGTTCTTGTTGTATGAGAGACTGTTGTTTGATGTTGTTCCCTTTTACTTTGTGTACTGTAGAATTAAAAGCCAAGCTAAGGGCAATGTTTCATTAAAGGTCACAAGTTTTGTCCTCAGCTGGCAGTTTTGAAGTGTGGTTGTTTTTTTTTTTTGGTTTAGCATTAGCCATAAGTTTAAAGAGAATATTTTTAAGGGAGTGTGTTCCCCCTGCAAAATACACCTTCAGATTCTCCTCTTGCAGGAAGTAGTGAATACTGTATTATTTTTTCCAAATTAAAGATTTAAGGTTGCTAATATGTTTCAGTAGTGTATTTCCTCCTGTGTCTCGCTCAAGCTGGGTTTTTCATTAATAGTTTCCTATTTTATATTGCTTTGAACATTTATTTACAAATATAGGCAAATAAGCAAACAATTACCTCACCACGTGTGAGCTCCTCTGCTTTTCAAAGCTATTGCAAAGATTTTTGTGGTTTTTTTTACCAATTTATTTTGTATATTTTTGTTTGTCAAGCACAGGCTATGTATACATTTAAAAGATGTATAAAAAGCACAAATATGGCACAAATATGTGTATATATAATATATATTGCAACACCGCTGAACAACTTGCATCTGCCAGTCACCAAAGCTATGAGCTGGCATTACATCAGTGGTACTGACAAATCTGCAAAGTCTCCCACTTTTCCTATATTTATGCGGTTTAAAGGTAGTAGATTTTTTGAGGATAGTAAGTTACGAAAAGAGCAAAAAATTAACGGGTGTCCATTGGGTCAGTGCTGGCAGGCAATACGTAGTGCTGTGCAAAAGTCTTTGAACACACAATAAAATTATTTTTAAAGCTAGAAGCAGTTTTTCATATGAAAACAATATATTACATTAGAATACACACAAATAAGTAATAATAAAAAACTAACATGAATGTGTTAAGTTTTTAAAACAAGTCAGTGTTTTGTTCCGTCTGCATTAAAATGCGTAAGTGACACAGTTTGCTTTGATACACAGCTGCAGAATTTTTTCAAGTAGTCCTGTGATATATATTTTTTCAGGCTTCTTGCAGATGTTAGTATAGATGTTCCATTGACTTTAGCTGCTTTTAATTATTTCCCTATCTACATGATCCTGTGTAGGTTTAGTTATGCTGGTTTCAGGACTATGAGGTGATCAGTTTAATCCTGGATTTCTATTTTTAGATTTTAAAAACAGTCACATCTTCTGAGGCCATATGTTACTATCTGTATGGCTTTTGCATGTCCCTCTTTTGAAGTGGGGTAGCTCCATTCAGTTTTGCTTTCTCTCATTTCACTTTCCTGATTAAAAAAACAGTGGTGCAAATGAGTTGGCTCTGCTTTAAACTTTGGTTGCATTTAGGGTTGATTCTTGCCTTCCCCCATTGCTGCTGCAATAGGCTCCAGCTTCTGTTCTGAAAATGTGTGGATGGATGACTTTAGTTTAAAGCTTAACATGTTTGGAAATATTCATTAATTAAGAACATTTCATTCTTTTGGTTTACTTTTAACAGTTTTCTATAGAATTTACATTTATTAGTAGCCAGTTTTATCATATGCCTGTTTACTGTAAGATAAGTTGTTAATTAATACTGTTAGCTTTCTTGATCTAGCTCATATTCCAGTATTCTGTGTAAAAACAGGCACTTGCTCATTTTAGTTGTCTTTAAGTACATCTTTTTATTATTTTTCAGTTCTTTTTATTTCATTTATGTGTAATCCTTTAACCATATTTGTAAACAACTTCTCTATCTCTCTCTCTCTCTCTCTCCCAGTCAGATGCATAATAATTTCGAACTTTTCATTACCTTTGATTATTTAACAAACTATCAATAAATATATAAAAGAAGAAGAATTGTGCTGTTAGTAAAATAATTATCTCCAGTTTAAAGTTTTCCTCATTTCCTAAAGATACAAATACAGTGATCCCTCGCTATATCGCGCTTCGCCTTTCGCGGCTTCACTCTATCGCGGATTTTATATGTAAGCATATTTAAATATATATCGCGGATTTTTCGCTGGTTCGCGGATTTCTGAGGACAATGGGTCTTTTCATTTCTGGTACATGCTTCCTCAGTTGGTTTGCCCAGTTGATTTCATACAAGGGACGCTATTGGCAGATGGCTGAGAAGCTACCCAGCTTACTTTTCTCTTTCTCTCTCTCTTGCGCTTTCTCTGATCCTGACGTAGGGGGTGTGAGCAGGGGGGCTGTTCGCACACCTAGACGATACGGATGCTTCTCTAAAAATGCTGAAAGATTATCTTCACGTTGCTACCTTCTGTGTGCAGCTGCTTAGTGAAGCTTCCCATACTTAAAAGCTTGAAGGGCACGTATTGATTTTTGCATGTTTGTTTTTCTCTGTCTCTCTCTATCTCTCTCTCTCTTTGCTCCTGACGGAGGGGGTGTGAGCTGCCGCCTTCAACAGCTTTGTGCCACGGTGCTTCGCATACAGCCCTATTGATTTGTTTGCTTTCTCTATGATAGTCTCTGCTCCTGACAAGCACTCCTTTGAAGAGGAAGATATGTTTGCATTCTTTTAATTGTGAGACAGAACTGTCATCTCTGTCTTGTCATGGAGCACAGTTTAAACTTTTGAAAAAGAGACAAATGTTTGTCTGCAGTGTTTGAATAACGTTCCTGTCTCTCTACAACCTCCTGTGTTTCTGCGCAAATCTGTGACCCAAGCATGACAATATAAAAATAACCATATAAACATATGGTTTCTACTTCGCGGATTTTCTTATTTCGCAAGTGGCTCTGGAACGCAACCCCCGCGATGGAGGAGGGATTACTGTATTAGTTTCCTACATTCTTATTCCCCCCCGTGTGATGTACCAGAAATCGTAAATTCCAAAGTGGACAACATTTCATTTCATTGCCAGATATTATGCCCAACGTTATGTCCGTCTAACAGTAAAGACAGCGAAAATTGGCATGATTGTTATACAGAGACATGCCCACAGGGTCTAGTTAATTTGCAGGTATAACATCACTTGTATTAGCATATTGAAAGTATTTAGTTAATGTCACTTTGGTGACATTAATTCAACACTTCAACTCAGTGTAATGTAGTGGATAAGGCAAGAACATTTAGGTAAAGGTAAAATGTATTTTTCTGTAATAGGTTTGCATTGGAATTTATTTTGCATTATAATCCAAACCCATCTGCACAATGTATTAGCTTCTTACTTGTCTTGGTGTCAGTTTTGGAATATACTTGTGGCCTTTCATTAGGCATTAATTGAATTAAACTTAGTTTATTTCTGTTTAGCGATCTTCACCAAGCACTTACACCGCTTTTCTAAATATAGGGCACCAAATACAGTACCTTCCCCGTTACTCTCATCCTGCATTATCATACCATGTGTCCAGTCTTCTTCAGTTATATAATATGAAGGGCTTATGCCCAGTTACCATTAATTCCTGAAGTTTCTGATCACACCAATTCCATGACAATGGGTGGTAGCTTGGGCAAAATAGCAATGGTATCAAGCTCCGTAGCAAGATGGAAATGTCTCCTTGCTATTTAAGGATTCCACAAAAAATGTTTAATGGTCGGAATTTTACCAGCTTAGCCATCTTCTCTCATTAAAGAAGTTTAGCAGGAATCATTAATTGTTACCACAGTAAACAGGTTTTAAACAAATGTGAACATATACAAAAACATATACATTATAAATGAAGACTATATATATATATATATATATATATATATATATATATATATATATGAGAAATTGGAAGACAAAGCTGAAAATGTTAAGCAAACCTGCAGTCAAAAAGGACATGCAAGAAAATCAAAATCACAGATTTACAGTGAAGAAGTGCAAACACAGATAATGAGATCAGCATTGTTTTGGAATTCAACGTGTCATGCCAATGATGTCACACGCTGCAATGCGTGAAGACAATCCACTGGAAACCAATAGTATCTTGATGACCTGCAATTAACAGTGCAAAATGCATAACATAACAGTACAGTGGCACAAATTGACTAACCAAACAAAAAAAAAGTATTAATGCTACAAGTGAGGTGAATTCAAAACACCTGCATGGTGCCCTCATTGTGGTCACTACTTGTTTACAAGGTACCCGTGTCTACAGCAGAAGCATTGGAAAAAAAGATCAGCAGGTCTAGTATGCTATGATGCTGTGAAATTGTGAGAATGAAAGGGTCCATCAGGCAGGAATGAGCATCCAGACTGGACACAAGTAGACAGCAGTAACCATGAAACAACAGTGCAAATGGAGTCATTGGGGAAGTGCACAAGGAATAATGGGCTGGAAAGAGCTGTGTAACACGTACAAACATAAGATTAAATTCTTACTTTGGTCTATCTCTGATTTTATGGCCACACCAATAAACCTGCACCAGTGAACATTGATAGATAATCTGTGTTAACCACTGTGTGGGAGACATGCCAACTTGGAATTTTTCTTTCATCCTGCTATGCGAGCCTGTCAGATGGGAAAAACAGATGGTGACATGACCAGGTACTGGCATAATTGGCTGCGGGATTGTAGAACAAGAGGAACCAAAAGAACCACACAGGGCCTGGTTTCATCAGCTACCTTAGGCTGGGAGAAGAAGCAGGCAAAGAGGCCAGGAGCACAGGGATTCTGCTGAGACTGATTAGGCCATCTATATACTGGAAGGCAGATCAGTCCAAAGTCTGGGCCCCTATAACATTATAAATATATTTCTTGGCCGGAAGGTGCTGATCTTTGATATTGTAATATTGTAGGTATTAAATGGTAGTTAAGTGTGAAATATAATGTTTCAGGCAGATTTAACAAAAGTAATGTTTATGCCCAAAGAGTTAAAAACTGGCAGCATATCCTCCAAATAATACAATTTTTTCCATGGTTAGAGAAAAGTAGTTATCACACATTTTTTAATTCATTTAATAAATACAGCTGAGTGTCATATATGTAAATAAAACAGAATTTTATGTTTTCAGACTGTATCATCTAATGGTAGTATGGAGTGAAAACAGTAATTATCCCAGTAGTGAGTTCTGTGAAACACACATTTAAATTCAGAACATAATGATGGATTGGCATCAAATTATTATCAGTAATTAACTTTTGTGAAAAAAAATTGTATCAGAACAGCATCTGATAGACAGCCCAGCATAACTCTCAAGCATATGTACTATAAAATGACATGATCAGTAGTGTCAAAATCAGAGTTTAAATCTCATGCGTAACAATTAAAGACAATTGTTCAACAGATTATAGGTTATTTATATTTTCTTCTTCTAATTATGAATTATTTTAAAAATGTATATTAGTTAACAATTAATTTCAGTATATCTTTACTCACTATGTGTTTTTGTGAATTTTTTAAAAGATCTTTTATTTAAGCATTAACATGTGACATTCTGGTTGCAGAGCTTTGTTCCATGAGTTGAGCTGCCCAAATTTATTAAACTGTTTTTTAAGAAAAAAGCGAATTTAGGAACAGTAGTTATTTCAGAAAAAAAAACATTTATCTCCTCTCAGCTGCATATTTTTAAGCTTTATATTTTTTTCCATTGCAATATTTTATAAATACTTTATCAAGAAAGTTGATGTAATTGTTAATGGAATGAGTTAGAAGTTTAAGAAAAATGCCCTTCCTTTAACTATTACAACAGAATTATTTATTGTAATATTATATTACTGTCACGTGATATTCAGATTTTAAACAATTATGTAACAGCTGGAAAGCAAATGGTTGTAAAAACACAAAAACAGTTTTCATTTTGGATTTCTTCAATAAAAATGTGAAAGCTTTAATTGGTAGCCCAGTGAGCAGGTGGCAGTAAGGGAGAAAATATTGGCACAGGATAGTAGCAGAATCCAGAAAGACCTTGGAATGGGAAGGGTGAGCCCTAAGAAGAATCTGGAAAAATGTGTCAAGAATGCTGGAGGACAGGCAGTCTAATAACTGCCAGGAATATTTGACCTCCTGAAGGTGAAAAAAAGCTTTTAGGAAGTTAGTAGGCTCTAGATCAGTGGTTCTCAAAGTCGGTCCTGGGGGCCCAATGTGGCTTCACGTTTTTGCTTCAACCAGATTCATAATCAGTAAGCAACTGCTAATACTGATCTCAATTAATTAGCTGTTTTTTTTCTCTTCTCTTATTCTATATTAAGAAAGCACAGAGGCATGATTTTTACATTTATTATAACACATTTAGAAATATTTCCATTTTTGCTATAGATTTCATTGCTTAACTCACTTTTGTTGCTTATTTTATATTTTACCCTTTCTCTGTGCAGTTTTCCCCCTTCGTTGTATCTTATTAATGACAATTAAAAACTAGCAGAGTAGACACCCAGGAAAAGGACACTGAATCATGAAAGGCTGCAACTACTTTAGCGTTAGACCCACTAATTAGAAAACAATGGATTAATTAAACAATTAGAACACCTGGAAAAATAGAGTGAACATCAAAATGAAAATTTTGTTAAAAAGAAAAAAAAATACATTATTCCCATATAACTGCTTAGTACATTTTAATATATTTTTTTTTTTACCAAACTTAGTTTTCTAAATTCCATATTGTTCCCAAAACATAGAATCTGGGCAATAACAGTTCACTTAACTAGCCCCGGATTCCAATTAAAAACAGAAGTGGGTTGAAACAAAAACCCGCAGCCACAGGGGGTCCCCAGGACCGATGTTGAGAACCCCTGCCCTAGATGATAGTGGGCTACGTGTGATAGCCGAATGAGATACTGTACATGAGAACAATATGCCCTTTTAAAAGTTAACACTGTATGAGATTAGTTGTTTCCCTCTAGCCCATAAAATGGCACTGTGACTGGGTGACACTGATCCTGAAAGTCATTCTATGCCTGGCTCGAAGTGAACTGGGACTAGAGCTGAGAGGTGTGCTGGTGTTTGAAAGAGAAGCAATGACAGAAGGAGTGTATAGTATGAGAGACAGAGACGGAAAGGCTTTTTTGTGCTATTGGTGTGGGCGGGGGTGAATTGGGATTCACACAATTAAATCCATAGTTACCAGTTTATGCAGCCTTTTTTCCCCTCAAAGATGTGAATATAACAGAGAACCCAAATAAAGACATGTAGAACAATCTGTAAAGCTATATAAACAGTCAAGCTCACTGAACCAGCAATATTAACTGGTAGACCACTCGATGACCTGTAAATAAAGTTGTCACATTTAGAATCAAACACAGCATCACATGGAGTAATTCCAGCAATAACTTGTACTGGTTTTCTACATATTTTTGTACTCATGGTTCAATAAAATTAGTTTTCTAAAAATATTTATTGTTTATTTTACATAGAAAAAAAATTTTAATGACCATTTATTATTGCCAGAAAAAAATGATGTTTTTCCAAGCATCTCTAATCTCTCAAGAGACTGCATTGCCTTTGATTGAACAGCCACAAGGAGCTTGTTTAGTAGTTGCTAGTGCTGCAAAAAAAGTTTACAAAGTTGGTTATTATTTACGTTACAAAACTTATAGTCTTACTGATCATCGTTTTTGAACTTCATTGATAACTGTATCATACATGATCCTATTTTTTTTACTTGGCTTCTAATGCTTTTTTTAAATAGTAATAGTAATTTGACCTACATATTATGTATTTAAGTTTTCTCAGATAACTAAAATACTGTATTATCTCTGCAGTAATTGCTGATGTGGTAGCACATATCAGTTTAGAATAATGTAAATGGCATCTTTTGTAAATGTTAGTGAAACTAAACAGAGCAAAGTCATTTTGAGAAAGGTTTCACCATTTATTGTCTAATCACATCATTTACCATCCTAATATGTGATCATTTGTATAATGACTGCCTGCGGTCTTTTCCCATTAACAAAGAAATTATGTTAAATCATTTTTCAATTCACATTAAGCCCAACTGAGAAGTAATTAAGCCATTTAAGTGATGTCTTATGCAAATGCTGAAGATTTTTACGAAAAATAAATCGTGTCAGCCTATATTTCACTTCTTCATTAAAACAAACTCTTAACAGTTGCATCAAAACATAACATACATTGTAACATTTAAAAATACTAGTCTTTTAATTTGTGGACAGTAAAACAAAGACTTAAATTGTTAAATGGCAAACTAAGTGTTTACTGTTCTCCTTTCAATAGTGACTTATTTAAGTTGAGTATTATAGTCATGGATGTCCTGTGCACAAAGTGTAGTATCCCATCCATTGATCCATCCATCCATCCATCCATCCATCCATCCATCCGTCCATTTCCAAAACTGGTTATCCTGAGCAGAGTTACAGGGAAGTTGGGGCCTGTCCCAGTAAGCATCAGGTGCAAAGCAGGAACAAGCCCTGGACAGGGCTCTAGTTACTATTTTTGCTGCATAACTGTGAGAACATATCCAAGAAAATTTGGATTATAAACATTATAAACATCTTCCAACAATGAGCTGGTTTGATTAGAATGACAGGATATAATAAAGTAACATTAAATAAAAACAAAATGTGTATATTTTTTACATTATACTTTATTATGACATGCAGCATTGTAATTTGGCAAAATGTTAGTGCTACAGTATATTTTCTGTAATGTTAAATTGTGTACCTTTTGATGTCCTAAATGTACTGAACATTAATCACTGATTATTGATCTTGTTCACTATGACATTCAAAATTAATTACATTGAATACATAAAAATGTTTGAAATACCTATGCAATAATCTCTTTTTGAAATCTTATTTATCTTATTGTCTACTTTAAAGGGCAAAACGAATGCAAATAGTTGCATGAAACATTAGATGACTTTACAAACCTGTGCTACAGTATGTCATTATTAATTTTTACCTGCAGTTGCTGATAACTGTGCCAAAATATACAAAATATCAAGTCAAGTATCTCACTTTTGTATTTTCCATAACTATTTAATGATAAAGAAAATCATCTTCCCCAAAATGTGAAATGCCATAAAAGGTGCATTTGTACCAAGTATTATGTCGCCTATGTACAAATATTTCTCTGGTTATCCAGATTTTAAATTAGTTTCCATCTGAACATATGACCAATGGCCTTTGTTTTATTGTGTGTTGTTATCTAACCAAATAAAGTATACCAAATTACTAAATATAACTCATCTGGAACTAAATTAAAGTAGAATAACAGTAATAATAATTAAAGCCAAAAGTAATTCTCTTGAGTGGAAGTCAAGGTACCATACAATAACCTGTTAGCTTGGAATTAATAAGAATAAGAGGCTATCCATCACATGAAAGCAAATGATTGGTCTATGTTTATAAATATTGAAGTAAAGAAGTTAAATATTAAAATTTTCAAGCAAATGATTCCTGACATAGACACTTGTATATTTGACCCAAGAACTACCCAGAGTGTAAAATGATGCCAGTAGACACCCGGAAAGTATCCTAATGTGCTCAAGTCCTCAAACCACCTTCCCAGTTTCATCAAACAGCATTATAACTATACCCCCCTAAAAAGAGTAATAAATAGTTCTTACAGCTATATGGAAAATGCCTACTGCAGTAATACCAAATAGAATATACAGTCAGTAACTTAAAAGTTGTATCGTAGCTCATAAGCAGAAAGTTTTTAAAAAGGTGTCCAGGAGAAGCAAAAATCAACTATTGGTTAATAATATGGCTGTGCTGCTTTATAAGGAACACTGGATAAGTTATGGCTCAACAGTATAACAAATTCCTAAATAGTAGCAGTCATACAGGTACAAAATCTGTCCAATTACAGGTTAGCAGAGACAGCAGTGAACATTTATAAAAGTAAAATGTAGCTACAGCACTTACAAGATCATATCAAAACAAGGAAAGTTTACTACAAAATGAGGACCATTCCAAGGTCACACGCAACCTCACTTGCATTTCTGCATGTCTAACATGTACATCACATCCTTACCGAACAAAAAAAGAACTGGGTCTGATGTTGAAATGTGTAAATTCATCTGTTATAGATGGCAGATAAAATCCTGTTTACAAAAGACCTGCCAAGACATCAAAGTAACTTTGAACATGGTTGTACTTTGTTGTGACAAACTAGTAAAAAGCCAAACTATTCAGCTGGATGGAAACATAGGATTAATAGGTATAGGTAGCACAAATAAATAAGTGTGACTAACAGTACTAATCTTCTGTCCAGCAAATACGAATTGAGCTGACCTGAAAAACAAATATTTAAAACCATAAACAACTCTACCATACTAGTGGTAGTGTACATTTTTGGAATAATAGACCATTGAAAGACTAAGCTGTAGTGAAACACAAAAAAGATTCCGGTGGTTTGAGGACTTCTGCAGCCATTTTAGTAGTGAACTCATCAAAATACAGCCTGCACTCAAAGTTGCATACTGATCTCAGTAATTATATTAAAGAAGAACAAGACAAGTTTACTAATTTGGTCAAAGAATACAATAAAAATAAGGCAAAGTACTATTTCTTAAAGAAAGCAAAATATTCAAGAAAAGTCACTACCATTAAAGACCAAACTTAAGAGCAGAAAGTGTCAGCTCATGATCAGCAATGATAAAGAAGTAGTGCTGTGTTAGCCATTGTGTGGACATGTAGAGTTTTTGGCCAACTATTTGTCAATAAAGATGCTACAACTATATATTTAATAGTAGTTCTTTGCCCCTTTACTATAACCAAGGACTCTGCATAAGATCACCTTGATGAGGCAGTTAGACACTAAATGTAAATGTACAACAAGACAGAATTTCAGGCTATTGTGCAAGTACTATGCCAAACACACGCAGACACAAAAAATGGCACTTTCTGACAAATATGACTGTGTTCCAGAGAAAGTTGTGCACTGAATTTGAAGGTATGACATCATTAATACAGACTGTGTCATCTCAGATAATAATTTAAGACAGTGAAAGAGAGAACTGGCTTATTGAATGGAACACCTTAATTCCAGAATATGGAAAAAATCGAAAAACCTAGCAAATGTAAGGTTCAAGATATAAGGCCAATAGCTTATAAAAATAATGAGTTTGGAGAATTTTGTCAGGTAAGGATCTGGCAACAGCCTAGAACTTGTTTCCTTTGAGTTCAACAGCCAACAGGTACAAATATAACCTCTATTGTTGTTATGTATTTGCAAGTACCCATTGTAGTGCTGCCACTTCAGAGTGTGGGGCTTAATTTGATTTAAGGCTGAAATATCTTTTTACTCCATTTACATGGTCTTTATGTTGGTTTACATTATGGATTTTATGTAGAACGTATAAAATAAGAAGCTTGTCAAATGAGAAGAGGCCGTTCCATCAAGTTCATTTGGTTAACCAATAGCCAGTTAGTGTCATCTAGATCCTTTTATAAGGTTGTCACATTTCCACTTTACCTTCATGTCATGATAGTTTCACATTCCCATGACCCTATGTGTGAAGAAGAGCTTCCATCTTAAATGCCTTGGTTTTTAAATTCCAGTGGTGTCATTGAGTATGTCAGCCACTTAAGAACAAGTTTCCTCCCGCAGTCCAAACAAGTGACATTAGTTTGTTTTCTAAATTAAATTTGTCTGTATACCTGAGTTACTGTACCATTTGATGGGCTGGCATCCTATCCTGGTTTGGATTCTGGATTGCACTTGCAGCAGTTGGGACAGTCTGAGGAATCTGTGACCAAGTATTGGGCAAATCACTTTAAGAAAATTGATGGATGACTAATAATTAACAAATTGTATTATTGTTAATAAAATAATTCATAAGTTAAAAGTTTGTAACAATAGCATTTTTAACAACAATTACCCTAACCTATAAGCTAGGGCAATGAAATCAAGAAATTCAAAAAGAAATCTATTTGCACTTATGGATAGAGGATTTTTTAAAGTCACCAGAAAGGTGAGGGCAAATCTGCTTTTAACACTAGAATTACCAGAGCCTACGAAAAAACTCGTAGATCCGGCCCACCTTAAATCCCATCGCACCTCTCCATCAGCGTCTTTTGTCTTGTAAATGTGCCGATAAAGACAAGCAGCAAGCAGCCTGCTATTCTATCCCCCCACTGCCACTGAACGTGCACAAATTTCTCCCAGCTCATACCTTGATAATGTTGCATCCGTGCCACAGTGTTTTCCGAAATGTACTATACAGGTCATAAAATGAATAATTCCAAATATCATATATACCTATGTCTCTGTTTTCCATAGACCATAAGGTGCATACTAATTCAGCGTGAGCAGGAACACTCAATAAAACTGAATAAAAAAAAATCAAGTGACAGTGAGATACGAAGAAGGCAGATTCACCAGCGTTTGTGTGTCAGCTTTTATCCCTCCAGATCAGAGAATGTCCAGTTCCATTGCCTCAAAACACCACTCACATCTACAGTTATTCCCCGTTTCAAATAAAAACTAACAGCGTCGGATCCCTGGATGGGGGGGCAGTAGTATGTATCGTGATCGTGACTGAGAGAATAAAAGTGAAAAAAAAAAACCGGTAACTTTTACAAGTACTATAAATGTACACTGTCTGTTACAGATGCAAACCAAATGTATGTGTGTACTGTATAATATTAACAATAAGAGCAGCTCACTACTGAAAACAGTAAATATAGGAGGCAGTCAGGATCGAACCGGGGACTCTTGATTACAAGTCAGCAAATCTTACTGTTACGCCACAGAAGCTGTTGTATCATCCTTGAACCTTTTGTGAAAGTGTTTATTTGATCTTTGGACTTCAGGCTTCACACATTATATAGTTTATGCCAACATTTTGTGATTTACTACTAAAATATGAAAAACGTTTCTGTTTTAACAATGTGTTTACACAGATTATTGTAGAAACGGAACACACATGAAATGCATGTGTTCCCAATAGCGATCTATTATTTCCACTCTAAAACTCCAGCACTTCACTCCCAGATAATCAAGGAATGAGCTGGGAGAACTTTGTGCACGTTCAGCGGCGGTGGGAGGCTGCTTGCTGCTTGTCTTTATTGGCACATTTACAAGTCAAAAGACGCTGATGGAGAGGTGCGATGGGATTTAAGGTGGGCCGGATCTACGAGTTTTTTCGTAGGTTCTGGTAATTCTAGTGTTAATACAGACAACAAATTCCAGCAATACTTTGAGTTCAGAGTTAGTCTATATTCAATGAAGATTAAGAGGGATGAAGATACAGCACACTTTCTCTCACTGTGCTCTGCATTTGATCAATAGATAGAGCAAACACATAAAATGTAAAAACAAATTTGCTTGCATTAGGAAAGCTATCATTTTAGTCATAACCAGTCATAATATGTATATTTTACAGCCTATGAATGTTTGGATCATAGATTTAAAGAGTTGTATATTGTCCTTAGTCATATTTTATTTTTTTTTAATATACTGAAATATTAGTTAAAGATATTACAGATAGCCACGTGACAATCACACATTTCAGTTACATTGCTGTTCTAAGGCAGAGGTGAATGATTATTACAATTAAACTGTTAATTCTGAATGGAGAGTACATTGCAGTTAAATACCAAATATGATACCCTGAATGAAACCCTGTACTCCTCAAATATATGCACAATTATTAGGAAAGGCTTTGTGTGTTTGCATTGTTTTCCTTGAGGCAATGCTGTAGATCTGTTCTTCAAATGTTACTTTTCAATTGCTATTCTCATTTCACTGATTATTTAATTTTGAATGTTATATTTTTTATTTAAATAAATGACTGTTAATCTGTTTAAATAAAATACATAACTTTTTTAAGTTTCATACAATGTTTAAATAAAGGTGACCTGTTAACTGATTTTGTTCAAAATGATTAATAATCAGGGATTGAGGTATTAATATAAGGCAGTTCATTCAAACATGTTTCTCTTTACCATTTTCACCATGAGCACCACTAGTGTTATATCTTACATGTTTTGTATATCTTGTTCAATTTGTGCAATTATATTTTTAATTTTTATTAAAAATACATAAAAATGAATTTTAATATCACAATTTCACACACTTATCCCCCTAACACTTTTTTCCCTTTCACATAACCATTTGCAGCTCCATCCTGCTGAAAATGCTATCTCAGCAAATTTTAAGTGTGTGTTATAAAAAGCCATCTAATGATGCTCAGTAACAACTGGTGCCAGGTTATAAAGTACAAAATAAAGGAGTTTTATTTAACACAGAAAGAGCATTAATAGAGGAAGATAACAGCCAAAAACAAAACAGCAAATACCCACCAGCCTTCTATGATTCTGTTTAAGCAGATGTTTTTATAGAGCTACTTGCCAGCTTTTAACCCCATGTCCCTTTCTTTTTGTTCTGAGCATTTTGCTCATGTTTCTTCTGTTTTCCATTCTTAGTTTTATCAAAATCTAGTAGGGATTAACACTAATTTCCCACTTTAGGGGTACTGCAATAGATGGGGTTACCACACAATGTGGTTTTTTTTATGCCTAACCCAACAGGTCCTTTTGCTTGTGCTTTGAGTTTTCCCTTTTTCTTGTAATCTTTTAACAATTTATTATCTACTGGTTTTAGTTACATCACAACATTCTCAAACACTTTTAATCCAGTTCATGGTGATAGCCTAGGGTTCAGGGCAGGAGGCCAGCCTGTGACTGAGTAGCAGTCCAGCACAGGACCCACTCTTGCAATTGTCCATGTTCACACAAAGTCAATTTACAATGGACAATAAATGTAATACATTTATCTTTTCAATTTGAGATAAAACCTACCTGGAAAAAATACTCGGGTATAGGCTTTAAATTCAGGATGCCTTTAAATATACAGTATGTAGTAGTGCTAGCCAAGTGCTAAGGGCCCGTCTTACTTTTTCCAATGAACATCCGGGCCTGTACATGTGCCTTCTTGAGCAGTGGGACCTTGTCGGCACTGCAAGATTTTGATCCATTGCAGCGTAGTGTGTTACCAATGGTGTTCTTTGTGACTGTGATCCCAACTGCCTAACAAGCTCCTCCCGTGTAGTTTTGGGCTGATCCTTCACCTTCCTCATGATCATCCTCACCCCACGAGGAAAGATCTCCCATGGAGCTCCAGACCGAGGGCAATTGATGGTCATTTTATATTTCTTCCATTTCCAAATAGTCACACCAACAATTGTCACCTTCTCACCAAGCTTCTTGCTGATGGTCTTGTAGCCCATTCCAGCCTTGTGCAGGTCTACAATCTTGTCCCTGACGTCCTTTTACAGCGCTTTGGTCTTGCCCATGGTGATGAAGAGGCTGGAATGGAAGAAATTGATTCTGTGCTTTATACACATAATGAGTTGAGATCAGGAGTATCTGTAATTGATTGAATGATTGTAATCGGGCACACAACCAATCTGTGGGTGCCAGAATTCTGGCTGGGTTGTAGGGGATCAAATACTTATTTCACACAATAACATGCAAATAAATTTATAGCTTTTATGTAATGTATTTTTTCTGAATTTTGGTTGATACTTTGTCTCTCTCCATTACAATTAAACTACCATAAAAATTAGAGACTGTTCATTTCTTTGTAAGTGAGCAAACTTCAGCAGGGGATCAAATAATTATCTCCCCCACTGTATACTGCAAACATCTGATGCAAGACATTTAATAACTCTGGATGTAGAACAACTCCAATTTACTGTGAACAGTTAACCTTTCACTCACAGTTCTAGAAATGGAGGGAGGGCACTGGGGACTAGAGTACATTTTCACAACTGTATTAAACTCTCCTGGCCTTATTTAGAAGTCTTTTTATTGGTATTGTTGGAGTTCACATGACTTTCATCACATTGCTTACAAGCATTTTCAGATAAAACAGTATTCTAATTTTATACCTCCTTTGCCTATGCCAATTATTCTTGCAATTGCCTTTCTTTTCATAATCTGGTAAGAGTTTTCTTCCAGTCATGCCATTTGTAATATCGTGTGACATATGGCCCCAGATCGACCATAACAGCCTATCACATGCCAAGTCGTTTTTGAAAAGTGCATCCACAAAATTCAGGACTTATTTTTAATTTGCCGGAAATGTAATCATTTTTCAAGACAATGTTTAAAAATATCAACATTAACTCTTCTTCCATGACACTTCATTTATGAAAGCCAGTCATCAACAGTTTTAGCCAGAATGGCACCTGTAATATGAGGCTCATTTAAGTGTTCAAGGTGCTGAAGTTTGCACAGCAAGACTCAATGTTCATTTATATCACAGTGTCAGCCTTTTATTTTGTCAGTTCCTCATGGGATCATTAAAGTAGCTGATCATGTTTCTACAAAGTGTCAATTATCGTTAGATTTTTGCTCTTCCGGCAGTATGTGATTTTCCCATGCTGCTAAAAGTCAGAGAGGCTAAAATGAAACACTTAATTCTTAATTTCAATTTTAGTAGCAAATGTTCCACTGACAAGTCTGAGGCAGTGGAAGGGGAGCTCTTTTTTGGAAGGGCACATTAAAGCAGTAATGACTCTTTAAATGTATTTTTTAGGTAATAATTATGTTTAATTAAAAGTAGAGGGTATATATCAATGTTTATTTAGAGTTAGGTTATGAGTACAAAATGTCACAACCCAAGGCATTTCAATTAATTGCCATCAATAAATGACACTCAACACAAGGGCTTTGACAAAAAGATGAAAACGAAATCAGATGTTAGTAATTCTTATATGAATATGCTTTTAGTCAAGGACAGTCTAAAGCTTTCAGATGGTTGAAAATTTTGTTACAGAATACATTTTCCAATTATTCTCACACATTGCTAACCTGTTACTTTTAAAAGTTTGTCTTCAAATTGTCCAATGAGGATTGTTTTATGTATTATTTTCACACCTACAGATACAGTAGCAGGGACCTGAAGTAGTATACTATGTGCAAGTTCTAAAATGTCTGTGTATAGATACTACATGTATAGCTGAACGGGTCCATTCTAATTACCTTTTCTATACTGTGCACATCTTTGAGTCAATTAAAATTTACTAGAGAATAGTTAATGGAGATTATAGCATAGTTACAAACTTAAATTTGGTACTGTGCAGAGGATGGAGAATAGGTTACCCAGCCATTCCAGGAGATGCCAGGCTGTTTAGAATGATAATGGTGCCAAGGTAGGTTGTCAAGTGATTACATATAGAAATTACCTTGGGTTGCGAGTGTCGGGTCAGGTTACCATTTCAGGGACAAGATATTGTTGCAGAAGATCAAAACATCTCCAGGCCACAGTGGGTCACATTATCTTGCATGTGAGTGCACATAATTGCACTGCTCCATTTTGTTGACAGGCAGTCTGAGATACCTAGTTCTTGAGGGGTTCTCTGGGTGCTTGGATACCTCTAAGACTGCAGCTTCAGAGTTCTGGGTATAGATCCTTGGTATCTACCTCCATTTTTTCCATACTTTCCTTATGACAATACACTGTATAAAGGTGTGTGTGCATTTATTAAGATATAATATATACTGTACCATGTTTGTGTATATATTGCATGATTTTTTTGTTCTTCTTTGTAAGTATATTATAATAATGTAGTAATACCGAAATCAATTATATTTTTAGGAGCATCCACTACTTGGACAACCATTTTTCATTCTTCATCCATGCAGAACACATGAACTAATGACCCCTATACTGAAGGGTGCAAGAGAGGAAAAACAGTGAGTACTTTGATTATCTTGAAAAATAAGTCTGTCTAGGAATAACAGTATATATCTACTGTATGCTACAATAAGATAAAATGAGTAATCTACTCACCTTAGAATCTTTCCATCTCCATGTATCAAAGGTTGTACCATGCACACATTTCTTAGTTTGTTTTATTAGGGGACCATGCACAATGTGCTATTTTACGTTTTCTTAGTGGTTTTTATATTTTTTCTTGCACTTACTTTGAAATGTAACTCTGCCTAAATATAAGAACATTAATGGTTGACACATATGTTAGGCCTTTCATTGAAGTCCTCGCTGAATGCTAAAAAATGTGCATACAATGTGCATACATTGATGTACACAGTACATTACATTACAGTACTTTTTTTTTTTTTTTTTTTTTTTTTTGAATCATCATGGCGCCGCAGATGGCAGCCTCGGTGCCTCGTTCCTTGGTGCTTTCTCTGTTTTTGTTTGTTTGTTCCGTGATAAGCTGTCCCCCTCTGATCACATACAGCAGAGAGGAACTCTTACACATCGGTCAATTCGCTGGTGAAATTTTTTCACCGTCTTTCACTCAGACAGAATACTTTACAGAACTTTTAGTCGGAGGAGCAGCTGCCCTTTACGGAATTAGAAGGAGACGCCGACGAGGGAAGCGAGCCGGAGCGCTTGTTAAACTGCGCCACCGGGGATTTCGAACTGCGCTCCCTTCAATTCACCTGGCGAACGTCCGCTCTTTGGCCAACAAGATGGACGAACTGCTTCTGTTAAACAGAATAAACACGGACTTTTCCAGATCTGCTGTCCTGTGCTTCACTGAAACCTGGCTTGGTGAGCACATCCCCGATAGCGCATTATACCTGCCGAGCTTCCAACTTCTCCGTGCGGACCGCGTCATGGAGCTCTCGGGGAAAACAAAAGGAGGCGGAATCTGTTTCTACATAAACGAAGGTTGGTGTACAGATGTCACAGTACTAATCAAAACATGCAGCCCTCACTTAGAGTCTTTTTCATTGACTGTAAACCGTTCTATTCACCGCGGGAGTTTTCCTCGTTTATTCTGGTTGGTGTTTACATCCCACCTCAGGCCTGTGTTAGTGAAGCTTTACAACACCTGGCTGACCAGATAACTAACATGGAGCACAAACACCCGGACTCCCTGCTCATTGTTCTTGGTGATTTTAACAGAGCAAACCTCAGGCAAGAACTGCCAAAATTCAGTCAGCATATTAAGTGTCCTACCAGGGACAAAAACACACTGGACCACTGCTACACTACATTAAAGGATGCTTATCGCTCTGTCCCTCGTGCTGCCCTGGGACTCTCTGACCACTGTTTGGTTCATCTTCTCCCGACTTACAGGCAGAACTTAAGATCTGCAAAGCCTGTGGTGAAAACGGTGAAGAGATGGACCAACGAGGCAAAGCTGGAACTACAAGCCTGCTTTGACTGTACTGATTGGAGTGTTTTTGAGTCTGCAGCGACAGACCTGGATGAGCTTACTGACACTGTGACATCCTACGTCAGTTTTTGTGAGGATATGTGTGTGCCCATGAAAACTTTTCGCACATACAACAACAACAAACCCTGGTTTACTACAAAACTCAGGCAGCTTCGTAAGGCTAAGGAGAAGGCCTACAGAAGTGGGGACAGAATCCTGTATAATCAAGCCAGAAACACATTGACAAAGGAGATCAGAGTAGCAAAGAGGTGCTACACTGAAAAGCTGGAAAACAGGTTTACAGCCAACGACCCTGCATCAGTGTGGAGAGGTTTGAAAGACATCACCAACTACAGGAAACCATCCACCCATACTGAAGAGAACCATCAACTAGCCAACGAGCTGAATTTGTTCTACTGCAGGTTTGATAATCCCTCTTTCACACCTCTCACCCACGCCAATCAAAATACAGTCCCAGCACTCACTACCAAGCCCCTGCCCCTCCCCACTGACACCATACCTGCACTCAGGATCTGTGAAGGGGACGTGAGTCAGCTCTTCAGGAGACAGAAGATCAGGAAGGCACCAGGTCCAGATGGTGTGTCACCCTCCTGTCTTAAAGTCTGTGCTGATCAGCTGGCCCCCATATTTACACAGATCTTCAACAGATCCCTGGAGCTATGTGAAGTTCCCTCCTGCCTTAAGCGTTCCACAATTATCCCGGTTCCAAAGAAAACCTCCATTGCAGGGTTAAATGACTACAGGCCAGTCGCCCTGACGTCTGTGGTCATGAAATCCTTTGAAAGACTGGTGTTGACCTACCTGAAGGACATTACAGACCCCCTGCTTGACCCCCTACAGTTTGCTTACCGAGCAAACAGGTCAGTGGATGATGCAATCAACATGGGACTGCACTACATCCTGCAACATCTCGACTCTCCAGGGACATATGCTAGGATCCTGTTTGTGGACTTCAGCTCGGCGTTCAACACTATCATTCCAGAAGTCCTCCACACCAAACTCACTTGGCTCACTGTACCAGCTCCCATCTCCCAGTGGATCAAAAACTTCCTGACAGATAGGAAGCAGCAAGTGAGACTGGGAAAAATCACATCCAGCACACGAACAGTCAGCACTGGCGCCCCCCAGGGATGTGTCCTCTCTCCTCTGCTCTTCTCCCTCTACACAAATGACTGCACCTCAAGAGACCCGTCTGTTAAAATCCTGAAGTTCGCAGATGATATTACAGTCATTGGCCTCATCAAGGACAGTGATGAGTCTGTATACAGACGAGAGGTCGAACAGCTGGCCCTCTGGTGCGGTCAAAACAACCTGGAGCTGAACAAGCTTAAAACTGTGGAGATGACAGTGGACTTCAGGAGGAGCCCCCCAGTGCTGCCCCCTCTCACACTACTCAACAGCATTGTGTCCGCTGTGGAAAACTTTAGGTTTCTGGGATCCACAATTTCCCAGGACCTAAAGTGGGAACTAAACATAAACACAATTGTTAAAAAGGCCCAGCAGAGGTTGTACTTCCTGCGCCAGCTCAGGAAGTTCAACCTGCCTCAGGAGCTGCTCATCCAATTTTACTCTGCAGTAATCCAGTCTGTTCTCTGTTCATCTATCACAGTCTGGTTTGGCTCAGCCACAAAACAGGACAGGAACAGACTTCAACGGACAGTCAGGATTGCAGAAAAAATCATTGGTGTTGATCTGCCCTCCATTCAAGACTTATACAGATCTCGAGTCAGGAAACGGGCAGAAAACATCATTGCAGACCCATCACACCCTGGTTACAACCTTTTTCAACTTCTTCCCTCTGGTAGGCGCTACAGAGCACTGTACGCCAAAACTACCAGACATGTGAACAGTTTCTTTCCTCAGGCCATCACTCTCATGAACACTTAAGTCCATCTCACAGCATCAGGGACAATACTAGGTAAAACCAGAGTCCAATTCCTTGTATGTGTACATATACTTGGCCAATAAAGCTGATTCTGATTCTGATTCTGGTTCTGATTCTGATTAGTACTATGGCCACAAGGGGGCGCACCAGCTCCCCAAACACCTGACACAACAGACACAAGCCACAAGTTTTATTGGGCTGTAGGAAGTGCTTTCCTTTTGTTTACTACCATAACAGCACAGTCACAGTAGCAAGCACAGTTAATACTAGAAGCACAGAGCAATGTGTTCTCTCCTTCCACCTCCATTCCTCCTCTGGCAAGCTTTCTCTCTCCCTCCTGACTCTGGCTCCCCAAGTAGTGGCAGGCAGCTGTTTTTATGTGATTCCCGGGAAGTACTTTAGGTGTTCCAAAGGCTTGATCTGAGACCACTTCTGGGTATGGCTGGAGCCCCACAAATTAGGGCTTCCCAGTCCCAGCAGTACCCCCTGGCAGCTACCCACAGCACCCAACATTTCTGTGTCAACTAATTGTAATTCCCGTGAAGCCCTGTGGCCATCTGCCACAGTATATTCTAATATTTCATTTGATCAAATTATTGTTGTCAAGGCTAGGCAGTCTTTTTTTTTAATCACTGTCTCTTATTTATTCTGACATGTGCGAGGGCAAGTACAGTAGTGTTAAAATAAGATTAAACTTTCTTTTTGGTTCAGACAACCCTTTTGGGTTGACGTTGTGTGCCTATAGCTACACCCCTTGTATAAAAGACTTTTGAAATTGCTGAATGGAATTACTTACAGTATGTGCTACACTGCATAAATGTGGGTTCATAAACAATATCATAGTTTGGAATTAAATGATTTTATATTTCAATCTTGTCGCTAAAGTTCATACTAATAAATAATCACACATTTCTCCAGCCCTCTCATGCCTCTTTTGTTATCACTCTCCATTTGTCTCTTTGAAAATGAAAAGTTCTTAGAATTCAAAGGGTATGCTGAGAATAAATGTTTTCCTTATAAAATGTTCTGTATTTGTGACCCACACCGTTTAGCCTTTATATATGCTTATTGTTTAGATCTATATAGATCATTGATCTATATCTAAACTAGAGAAACTGTGCATCAGCAGGAATCTGAAAAAGGAAGAAAAGGGAAAAGTTTAATTACATGCTGAAATAAACATAAGTAGAAGCAGACTATTTAAGATATTGGGTTTTCATTAAATGTGTATACAAACATACCTAATGAAGAGACAAACCTGGTAAAAGGCTCAGTGATCAAACTATTATGTTTCTTACCCTTTATTGGCATGAAATTAATCTTCACCTATTTTAAACTTTGAACTGTTTCCTTCTATTATCTGACATAGATTCAAGTACCTCAGTGTCACAGACACACACACACAAACAGTAACTAAAGTCCTATTTGGACAGGATTACTTTTACAGAGGACCTCTGTAATTTTAGTATTGGCAGAGCCACTTGGTAACATTTTTTCAGACTGCACGTTCATGTTTCAGTAAAGATTACAGAGCCTTTTACCTTCTATAAAAAAGTCTGTAAAGAATTACCCCAGGTAAAACTAGTCCTGTGTGAATTGACATATCAGTAAAACTCTGTCATTTCAGTGATTCAGATGAGACTAAAATTATAATGGTCCACCAATAATAATTTCTTTTCCCCACCTCCAGTTTTAAAATTAATATCGTCCAAATTGGACTTAAAAATTGCAGAGTCTGATAAAAAATCCCCCCCAACTTCCTGGTTTAAAATTATCCAAATAAGCATTAATCTGAAAATGTTTGAACTATTTTCTGGATTACACTAACCAGAATTTTTCCAGCTAAGGCAAGTGTGCATTTGGTAATGTAACAGATAGGTTTTAGCATTCCAATTTTCTTTCAGTTTATTTTTGTTTATGCAACTAATTACATGTTTAAGATTTTTGAAAGTACAGATATCCTATTTTTTGTAATAAGAAACAAAAAAAAAGTGTTTCAGAGATACAGGTTGGCACTACCAAACTTTCACCTGCCCTATTTGTTGGCGAACACTTTTGCTTTAGGATTGCTTTGTCTGTACAGGCTTGGGTTACCACTGAAAAAAAATCTAGTATCGCCTTCTCTCTGGAATTCTTTTGAGTATACCCTTTATTAAGTATTGTAGCTAGAGAAGTTGGAAATTTGTCATCAGAGAAGTGTGCACTGTAATTCACTGTCAGTGCTGCAAGTTGCACACATAAAAGCAAATAAAGTTTCTCCTTCATTAAATAACACCCCATGTATATCTCTGGCACATGCAGAGTTACAAAGACTCCTAGAGAACTATACCTTGCTTTGTGTCATTTAGACAGCTCACTAAAATTCAGCTTACAAGATAGAAAGTTAGATTGCCATGATATATCTCACATTTCAATTCTACCTGTTTTGTCATGTACTATATATATATATATATATATATATATATATATATATATATATATATATATATATATATATATATATATATTATATACAGAGAGATAAAGGAGTAAAACTGTATTCCCTTAAGATTTCAATGAAAAAAACATCTGAGGACAAGATGTTGCAGTTACACTCTCTGGCACTGAGTAGAAAGCCACAAAGCTCACAAAGACTGTACTCCTTTTCGGTCTATACTTGGCAAGGATTCAGTTAATTTAAAATTGTATACTATATTTATCTCTTCAAGTTCACACTGTCTGCATTTACTCATGATTTTACCCAATGTGTAAGAACTGCAATCAGGCACCAGCCTACTCCAGTCACAAGTTTTAACTCATAACCTTTTGGAGCAGTAATTTTACTTGTATCAGAAGCCATTACTGACTTACTGGTATATGGCTGAAAATACTTCCATATAATGACTATGAATTTTTTTTTCTTCTAAATTTATTTTGAAAGAAAGCAGCTTATTTCATATTGACTTAACCATATCTAGCATTTACAATGAACTCTGGCTGTTAAATAAAAATAAACCGATGTAATGATTTAGAGATTACATATTTTTAGACTTCAATTAGACCTCAGTTAAGCCCTGTTTAAATGTATAGGCTTTGGTATATTGTATTGTCCTGGTTTCTTCTACTGCATCTTGAAAGTCAAATGAACATCCTAGTGGACATTTTACTTAGGCAGGGTGACCATATGTTTTAGTGTCAAAACTATATTTATTTAATGAGAATAAAATATAAACTCCCCCTTCTATTAATAAAAAATAATTTAGTATTTACTTGGGTTAAATTTTGATATAACTCCTTGCTTTTAATTTTAGAATTAAATAAACACAGGGGAACAATGTTACTGTGTATAATGATTATATGGTATGGTATATATGTTTATGTGGTATTGTCGCAATAAAAAAAGATTTGTAAAAATTAAAAACATAATTTTTGGTGATATTTTTCTGAACTGAATATATAGTAAGCCACTTGCCTTTTATTCCTACTTAGATGGTTTCAACCAACCTCAGTTGTATATTAATAGATGTGTCTTATTAATACGTACACTACTGAATTCTTGCAGTAAAATAAATGGGGGTTGAATTGGATCATGATGAAGGTAGTTGATGTGACGAGTGACTAAACAACAACAAGAGAGTTAAAGTCCCAGTTTGTGTTGTGTACAAGGGGGTCCAACTGAAATTCTGCCTGTTCTTGCATTCCTTCAAAGATGGTGGGCTTTCTTGCAGTTTAATCATATACTGTTACCTGCTAACTTCTTAAACATCAGCCTGGCACCAAGGAGAACACAGGTATATAAAATGAATACTAAGTGTGTTGGCTACATTGTGTTTTTGTACTGGGTAAGTTCTTCAACATGATTGTCTGCTCGTTGGCATAAATGGGGAGCCAGGAATGGTAGTGCAAGATATTTGAGGGTTTTTTGCAACAGGTGGAAAAAAAATAATACTAAAAGCCCCCTGCACGACATAGTTCAAATTTGTATCTGAGATCAACTATTTGCAATGTTAAGCATTTTTCCATTATTTGTAAGTTATACAATTAAAATAGAGGGCATTCTCAAGACAAAAAACATGACACATGTTATATTGTCTTTCAAAAATATAGGGCAGTCTGATTCTGAACCTCTAATGGCTTTTTTGTGACAAGTCATTTTAACAAATGGTTCCCAATTTGCATGTATCAGTAATGACCATGGAAACTGAAATTGTATGTATATTAACAGCTCTGTTGACTCTGGATCCTTAGGACATATTGGTGTTGATTACAAAATATTTAGGATGGATCAGCGTTTCTCAACCTTTAAGTATTTGCGACCAGAGTTTTCATAACAGTTTTAATCGCGCCCCCCTGACGTTTTTTTGAAAGGAGCCCACTAATACCAATTTGTTCTTTTTTAATTAATGATATATCATAGATGCATATTTTATTATACTTACTTAACTTTTATCGACATTTATCTAACTCTATATTTATTTTTCTAGTATCAGAACGTAGTTTAAGTTAATTTGTTTTGGTTTTAATAGATGTATTTTTCATATTTTTGATTCTTGTTTTGTTTTTTTCGCATCTTCGCGCCCCCTTTTTGTTACTTCATGCCCCCCTAGGGGGGCCCGCCCCATAGATTGAGAACAACTGGGATAGAGAATGAAATTTCAAATTAAATGTTTCAGTAACACTTTAGGTAATACATAAATGCATCTATTAATCATTTCCTCTAATTTAACAAGACCTTAACAAAGGCTTGTTTTGGTCTTCATAACACTTACAAAACATTAGTAGCTGGGTTATTTATTTCTAATATGAAGGATTCACAGGTCTTATACTAAATATGTAATATCAAGAGAAATGTCTGTCAGTTCAGCCGTCTCAGACCACTCCAAAGTGAAGTTTTGTTAGTAAGTCACATTGTAGAAATGAATAAATATTTCATTGATGCTTTGTAAGTGTTATGAAGACTCAAAGAAGTGATTGTTTATATTTACATAATAGTTAATGAATAATATATGTATTTTTGCAGTATCTAAACTAAAGTGTTACCAATATTTCCTTGTATTAGATGTGTGGTGTTTCCAGCAGCTTGACACCACACACAGCAAAGGAGTGTCACATTTTAGTTACAGTTAATCTTGTACATTTCTGCTTATTTCCTTTTAAGTTTGTTTTTTCTTATAATACTTGGCACTATTAAATTACAACTAGCTTGTAACTTTTTATATAACTTTATCAGTACTTTTCATTTACAAGCAAATTTAAAAACAAATGTTAGAATGGGTTTGTGGTCCTCATGATACTCTGATGATTAATCACTATTTTTCATACACCTTAATTAATGGATAGATGACTGTGTGTGTCTGTCCAATTACTCTGTCTCTGTTGCATAAAATTTGGTATGTGATTCTTAGAAGCAGTGATAATGTTTGTGATGTATACATTCCAATAGATGGTACACTGCAAATGTTAATGCTGAAAACTCTGAGATCTACATTTATTACTTAGATTTACAGTTTAATAATACATTTAAATTAACATATGTGTGAAGCACACAGCAGCTAGACCTCATTCATAGAATACGTTTGACTTACAGTGGTGTGCATCTGTGTATAGCTAACTAATTAAGATTGAAGTGTGAAGGAATGTTATTCATTTTTAAAGGGGCTATATAAAGATATTTGTAAGATTTTTATTATGAAATTTGTGCATGACTTAGAGGGAACCATGGATAGGTTCTGTTTGCATGTTTCTGAAGGACTTCTGAGTATTTATGATTAACTGAATCTTTCATGCCTCATAAATGTATATTACAATTTGACATTCATTTACACCTTTTCTTCTCATAAATATTATGCATTGCTTAAAATATGTTCAGATTTTATTAGTTGTGTATTATTTGATTATTGGCAAAATGTTTTTTTTTTTTCTTTTTTCAACAGAAGTGTGAACTACATTACAGCCTGGTTAAGTATGATGGGTCCAGTTTTGGGATTAAACTTACCAATTAGTTACACCACAGCAACATCTGCACAACAGTTGGACTGATAAAAAAAATCTACAAGACATTTCCTGGATATGAATTTGTACTGAAGGTAAATCGGCAGTCCTCCTTAACAAGAATAGGAAAGACAGTTTGGAAATTTAAGGAGGCCGAGTCAGCAATGTTAACATTTTGTAAGATAATGAAATTATATTCTTGTGCAACATCTTTATGCTAAATATTTCAGGCCAAAGGACAGTCAGTTTATAAGCCTCGGTCCTTTTATAAAAGGTTTTCTGTAATATGCTTTTTCTTTTTAAACATTTTTTAAAGGACTGAACTTTAAAATCATATTAGAATATGCAAAACACAATTCAGATACAAATACAATCAGTATACCATTCCATACATAATGTCTTAACTCATAATCAACATTTTTTGCAACCGAATAACTGAGTTTTATGACTTGTCTGAAATATTAATTGAGAGGTATCTTCTTCATCATTAACTAAGGTCATCCTTATGGATGCTTATTGTTGGTAAATTTTGCAAATATTGCCAATATTACAATCATTACTAGCTAAAATATATCTATATAATGAAAAATGCTGAAGATATTGGTAGTAGTTGCATGGATTGGAACAGCAGCATCCCTGCATTAACTGTGGCCTGGGTGTTTGCTCTGCTCGTTTTTAATTGTCATTATTAAGATACAATGAAGTGAGCAAACTGCACAGAGAAAGGATAAAATATAATGAAAGCAATAAAAGTGAGTTAAGCATTTAAATCTATAGCAAAAATGGAAATATTTCTAAATATCTTATAATAAAAGTTAAAATCATGCCTCTTTACTTTCTTAATATAGAATAAGAGAAGAGAAAAAAATACCAGCTAATTAATTGAGATCAGTGATATCAGTTGTCACTGATTATGAATCTGGTTGAAGCAAAAACCTGAAGCCACAGTGGGCCCCCAGGACTGACTCTGAGAACCCCTGATCTATATCATTTACATCATATCAGCAGGTTTAAAGTTAAAATTTATTTTTTACTTGTTATGTCATTACAGGTGTGGAAGCTTAAAGTCAACTTCATTCTGATTTGTTTCATTACCTGAACTGAGTACAATTTTTGTGTCATTATTTTACTAAATGCCTTTGTTATCCTGACAAGCTACTGTATGAAAATCTTGTAAAATGTAAAAATCATAGTTTTTTTTTAAATACAAGTTGTTTCTCTATTATTTTACAATGAAAACTTTTGTATTCTTTGTGCATTCTGAGTTCCTTGTCTATGCCTCCCACACTGTTTTGACTTTTACTTTTAATCTATATTTGAAGTATGCACTGTACATTCAAGTGATTTTTTTTATGGATATATCTGGATACCTGAAGGCTTTTTTAAAGTGTTTTTAGTAAATACAGGACTGTTAATTTTATTAATGTAGGCTTTTTATATTATAAAACATAGCAGTACCCTGTTGTACTGTATATACTAAAATATATTTATCACTAATTTTTTATTTTTTAACCAATTTGCTTATTTTTCTTGGAATTATGCAATTTGTTGTACAGGTGATGTTATTCCTGCTTGGCATTTGCCTGATACACCTCCACCAGTGCCAGTTAGAACAGCTGCAGGGTCCTCAGCAAGTGCCACCATTCAATGATGTTTCACCATATCCAGTACATCTCCCAATGGAGGCCAGTGGCCAAATGTAGTCATCTCCCCAGCACTCCCTACAGCTGCCCTTACTGTGGGGTTAAACCCCAAAAACTATCTCTCCTCCACAGCCACAACAAGTAGCTAGCCTTCTCCACCTCCTCTGCCAGCTCTTTAATGGCCTTCTGTAAGCTGGTACCAGTAATATCTGTAATCCACAGGAGCCACAAAACCCTTGCACCCGACCTCTACTTGGTAGATGGAAGTCATCTAGCCTGCCTCCTTGCACTCTGCTGCCAACTCAGAGTACTTGAGGCACTTGTGCTTATGTGCTACTGGTAGCCCCTCAGCCCAGGGGATGGTAAGCAGCTGTAGACCAAATTGCAGTGTCTGGTTTTAATGGTGTTTGAGGGATTTCTAATGGAAAAACCAGCTGCTTAGCCAACTCCACCCTCAACTCCCATACTCCCCACTGACTATGACTTTCCTGCTGCTGTTTTTGGTTGAGTCTCACCTTGTTTAACAAATACAATGTCTGGCTGATGGAGTTTGAAAGCATTATTTTCCACCACCCTGCACCTTTCTTAATAGCCTGGCCAACTTCCTCAACACTAGGTTATGCTGCCACCTATCGCGGCCCTGTGTCAGTGTAACCTTGCATCCTGACAAAATGTGCTGGAGACCTGTGTTACTGTTGCTACACTGTGGGCAGTTCTCCTCACTCCCAAACCATAGAGTGAGGTTCCGAGGACAAGGGAGAGTGTCATATGTCACCCTTATCAGGAAGCTCAGCCATAGTAGTGGTGTCCTCCAGATGTCTGCCCAGCTGACAACTCTAGTTCTGTAGGCCTCCCATTGTGACCATGCACCCTGCTGGCCCTGGGACACTACCTTAATGAGGTATCGCTCTGCTCGTGTACCCCCCTCCACAGCCATAGTTTTTCTCTGCTCCTTTGTGGCCTTACTCTACACTAGTGTAGATTTTCCTCCACCCAGTCCTATTCAGCGGTCTTGCACTTTCCGAAGGACTTCTTTTTGTTGCAACCTGCTGCTGGCAAGGCCAACCTCAGTCTGTGCTCCCATTTACTTCTGCCTTCCTTATCATGTGGTCCCTGGATTTCCTTAGTTCTAGCACCAGACTTTTTTTCTACTGCATATATCCAACACTGACTGCCTTGAGGGACAGCTACAGAGTACTCTTGCCCAAGAGACCTGTATCGGAGAAGCAACAGGGGAGGCCAAGCCACTTCATGATATAACAGCTATGCAATTCATCCATGTGACAACTATTGAGGATACCTCGCTCACTTTAAGTGGCCACGTCACACTCTGGTAAAGTGTGTACTGATAACACCACACCTTGTACTTCCATGGAAGCTAATAGCTGTCAATCTTTTCAGGCTCTTCTGCCAACTATTTCTGCACCAATTTCCTAACCTATTTATTCGACAGTTCTGATGTATATTGTCTCCAAAGACTCCTGATAGGTTGATCTACCAGCCGTGGGATCTCTTTGCCTCCAACAACAAACACAACTTTATCCTTCCTCATGCCCTTCCTAATCAATAAGCTTTGAGACTTAGATAACTTGATCTTTGTCCTTGCCCATGCGGTCAGGTCTTCAAGGTGTCTGAGGAGCCTTGTCATACAAGGGGCTGTCTGTAACTTCTCAGAGGAGGAAGCCTGTCACCGGATGATAATTTCATGGCACTTATTACTTGTTCAGCTCCACTGAGAATTACTTCAAAGGCAGCCACAAACAATATTGGAGAAATGGTTCTTCCCTTCGCAATGTCAACTTCCAGTTGTTGCCATTCAGTCACAAAGCCCCTTACAGCAAAGCACATGCGTAAGTTGCTAAAATATTTGGCTGTGACTTTACTGATGCTTCTTGGTGCATGTAAAAATTCCAGAGCAAATTTAATCAGCTTGTGCAGCACAGATTCTTATGCATTTGCCAAATCAAGCCACACCACAGGCAAGTCACTTATCTCTCACTTGGTCCGCTGTATCTATTCTCAGATCATAGAAAAGTGCTTGATGCATCCCAGGAATACATAGATTCCAGCCTTCTGGCAGCTTATATCAATGTAGTTGCTGCACCCTAAGGAAGCTGGATATCCATCTTGCAAGCGCTGAAAAAAATATCTTGCCCTCAATGTTCAACGGCGCAATGCATCTGTACTGGCTGATGGTAGTACAGTTTTCCTCAATGAGAATAGAGACACACATAGCCTGCTTTCCAACACGTTTGTATGGGCTGGTTCTTCTATGCAGTCCTCATCAGCTTCCACAAGATTTTCAACACTAGGGGGCAGTTATACATCTTATATGAGAGCTAATTTAGGCCTGGCACTGAGGCTGACCTGGCCTTTTTAATGACCTTTCAATTTTTGCAAAGCTTAGCACGTAACCTGGTGAGCCGTGTGGTGTATCCATGGCTGAGACTGTGTACTGTAGTGCTCCAGCTTTTCTAAGATGTCTAGCCTTCCATTTAACTTTTCTTCCAGCAGATGGCATGCATACTAGAAAGGACCCCTAAAGAAGACTCTTCTATCCCTGTCTTTCCTTTTCCTCCTGGTCCTGTCTGCCCAGCGCTATTTACTCCGATTCTGCTTTAACTCCTCCCACATAGCCTTCAGACTGGCTCATCTGGTGCTTCTCTCCTCCACCTCTTATGCAGATGACACCTGTTGTATAGGACTCCTCAATTTGTTTCTCTCTCCACCCTTTCTGTCTTGGTATTGTGGCAACCTTGGCTAATGTTTCTCCAAACTTTTCTTTGCACACTTTGTAGACAATGTTACCAAATATATTCAGTCTGCTCTCCACCATCCCCTTCAAAGTGTGCTCCAAGATTTCACTCAGATGTTTGTCAAACTTATACCACTTCTCATGATCACTTGCCATCGGTCATTTCAATCTGTCACGCTTATTGGGTGGTTTCGGCTTACCTACTGGTTGTATGTTAGAAGTGGGGCTGCGGTGTGTGTTATTCTGTGGGATTGGCTTCATCTCTCTTGAAAAACCAAGCATGGCAAGTTTAACTTTGTAAATGAGCTGTAAGTAAAGACTTATTTAAAGTAATTCATAGCTGTCTATCAAACAGCAGCGAACACCAGCTGTCATTTTCTATTTGTAGTAATTTATCAAATTTCAAAACAAAGCATCTGCAAGTTATTCTACTATTCCCCTTAAAGGTCTTGTATTAGTTATTATCTTTTCCTTATCTCTTTTAACTGTGTGTCTACACATTTTACTTGTTTGTGTGTACAGCATAGGTATCTTCAGCAGAGGCCTATCATTTTTGAATAATTTACCCTCATGATGAATTGTTCTTTGAGTGCTGTTTTGGAAGAGTAGCAAAACGTAGACTATGCACCTTGATTATCCTAAGTTTTGAAAGCTGGCAAAAAAGTTATACTTTTTAAATAAATGTTGTGATCATTTTTTTGATAAAATGAAAAAGGAATCCAACAGTAACTAATCTTTGGGCTATGTAAAAACATAAACACCCCCACCCACCCACATAACCTGGGGTGTATTGATAAAAGGGAGTATAGGAGATAGGTGGAGAACTTTGCATCTTGGTGCAAAAGGAATTGTCTGCATTTTAACATTAGCAAAACCAAGGAGCTGGTTATTGACATTCACCACATCAAAGAGCCTCTATGCCCAGTCACTATTCAGGGGGTAGATGAAGAGTTGGTGCACTCCGACAAATACTTGGAGGTCCACACCAATGACAGGTTAGACTGGTCTCATAACACAGAGTAACTATATAAGAAAGGGCAGAGCAGGCTCTTTTTTTCTTAGAGGACTGCGTTCTTTTAATGTGGTAAGTGACATCCTTCATATATTCTAACATCACTTCAAGAGACGCCTGTTGAATTGACAAGCTAATTTAAAGAGCAGTCTCAGCTATAGGACACACTGTGGATCCCCTGAAGGCAGTAGCAAAGGAGAGAATTAAAACAAAACTGAGCAACAATTCTGAACAATGTTGCACATCTTCTCTCTGACACACTAACACTGAGTACTTTCAGACAATGAATTATTCAGCAGAGGTCTATTAAGAAACACTAGTGGGGATCCCTTATACTAGCAGCAATACACTTGCATAATGCTTCACCGTGGCTTTTTTTTTTTATTATTCTGGTGTGTGTGTATATGTATATTTATCCATTTGTTTATGTATTTATTTAAAGAGCTTTTGCAAAAAGCCAAATATTCCTTTGGGGAATCTATCTATCTATCTATCTATCTATCTATCTATCTATCTATCTATCTATCTATCTATCTATCTTACAGTTAGGTCCATAAATATTTGGATAGAGACAACTTTTTTCTAATTTTGGTTCTGTACATTACCACAATGAATTCAGATGAAGTTGAAGTGCAGACTTTCAGCTTTAATTCAGTGAGGTGAACAAAACGATTGCATAAAAATTTGAGGCAACTAAAGCATTTTTTTTAACACAAACCCTTCATTTCACTGAGTGGATGCAGTGGATTCTCCAGGATTCCTACTACCGAATAAGAGAACCTACCATAGAATCACATCCAGAGCCCCAAATTTTAAGCCGAAAATAACTCCAGATGAGTATTATTAACTCCATACTTGTGGAAGGGTACAGGTGATGTTGAGATAAACATGTAGTGTTTAAGCCCGCATAGCATCTCACGCCCAATAAATATGTGTCAATTAAGAAAGCAAGATCAGTGTAGTGTGTGTGTGTAAAAATTCAGCCATGCAGAATCTTTTTTAAGTGTTGACAAGGCTCTAATATTCCAAGAAGCTGTATTTAAATCAGCCATGGTCTGAAATAAAGAGAACGGTAAAGGCAGAAAGTAAGAAAAGCAAATGTGCTGAAAGAGCAACCCATGGCGGCTCTCTAAAAAAGCAACTTAGGAAAGCCCACTCTCCATATGGATAACTTCTGATGCAACCATTCAAAAAGCTGTTAATGAAACTGAAAAACAGATGAATGTCAAACTACTCACTCCCCATACTCCAGCCTAGCCATAGTGAGGTAAAAGGTCTATGAAACATGGGAAACAAGTATACTGTACAACCTAAGGATGCAAGGCATCAGGGTAGAGACACAAAAGGTGCCTGATACTGTACTGCAACCAACTGCAAGCACACTTCCAACCACCCCTCAAGAAAAAGAAAGACTAGAATAGAAGTTAAAGCTTTCACCATCCACATTAGTGATTAAAAAAAAAAACTAAAATACACAAACAGTAAGTAGCACTAGACAACAATACCCTTACAGGTTAAATTGTCAAAACAGTAATTAGATGAACCTAAAATTAAACTCAAAAACATTATAGGATAATCAGTCCACAAAGAATTCTTTTGAAAAAGAAAGATAAACATCATTGTCAAGAGAACCATATGCAAGTTTCATAACAGTCTGGCTCAGAATAGGCATGGTGACAGCCCAGTAGACAACTCAGCCTGATGATATGTGACCCACTGAAGAAAAGATCTACCTCTGTCAAATGAGGAGAGCATTGGCCATCAGTGTTAACTTCATTTATGGGTAGGCTGAATGCTTAAAACACTTTTTTTTTCTTTTTTCTTTTTTTTTTTTACACCCCAAAGAACAATTATATTTTAGTTCCAGTACAATTTCTTACTGAATAATGCTGTTATATCTGGTTTGAAAACCACATATGCTTTATATAAAATCGAACCATTTCATTTCATAAAACCTTTAATTGTATACCCAAAGTACATTAGGTGTAGTTGGACCTTTTCTTTGTCGTGACAAGTATGGCCATTGTTTTTTACGCCATCAGTAACGCACAAGCCCTTCCCCACTTAAACAACAGATGTTAAATGCAAACATGGTCCATGATGTCAACACCACACTGAAAGAAAAAAAAAAGAGAGATAAACATATGTGATATTTTGAATAAATGAAATAATACAGATCAGAAAACATTGTGGCACTGATGCAACATTATATTCATTCACATATGGTTGTAGTCTGTGTAGTGTGTTTTTTTTTTTTTTTTTCCCCCAATCTTGCCCAGTCTGCAAGTTATGGTGCATGGTACTGAGAATGCCTACAGAGTTCTTTTTGGGCGCATACACCAATAGCATGGCACTGCCATATGTAAACACTAGTGTGGAGAATTGCTTGTGTACTGGAGTGTATTGAGCTGGAGGTGGAAGTTCCTGTCGTACCTTATTTATGGTGCCAAGCAAAGTTGTGTTATGGTACAGCAGTCTATTAGCCAGCGAAGCGACGTGAAGAAGTTTTCTGTTGCAGTTTTGCTTTTGTTCAGAAACAACTCCTTAAGCTTTATGACCACAGTCTCGGAAAGTCTTTCTACCATGGGACGATTGGGATCTTTTCCCAAATAAGAAGTGGCATTGCATGCGTATTTTGTCTTCAAATCTTTTCAGGCTTGGTTAAGATGTATTGCAGGAAAGGACAACGGACCTTGGTTGGAAGAAGTTGCTCATCAACAGTAATATGTTGCCCTGGGTTGTAACTCAAAACACAATTCTGAACAAAACATTACCAGATGTCTGAGATTGCAGCAAATCTGTTGTTTTTCGCACATTCTGTACGGGTGTCCTTGTCAAAATGCAAATGGCGCATGATAGTTTGAAAGCGGTTATGGGGCATTGCATGTTTGATTGTCGGTACAAGAAATAGTTCTGACCAGGCATCAACCATAGCACCAACTGTGGTCATCGCTGCTCTTGTGAAAGGAATGGAGATAAATGCCATCAACTCATAGAGAGAGAGGCTGCAGCTGGGGTCTGTTCTGCGGCCTTCATGGATTGTTCAGTCTCTGATGGTCAACTGAATGCATGTGTCGATCAAACACAGGAAGCTATGCAGTCTACTTTTGACTTTACACTGTAGGAAGTTATGTAAATAAATAAAGGTAAATAAGTAAACATCATTCAGACTGGTTTGTATATAAGTAACATATAAATGTTTTGTATATAAAGACCATCAAAAAACATAATCACAAACAGAACTTTGCATGATACCTTGGTGAGCTCTGTAGGCCCTGCTGTTTCATTGAGGTACGTGTGTGGCAGATTCACTGGCAGGATTACACCCAACCTCTTGCTGCATCCAAACAATGCCATATTTCACCTTTACGCCTGGAGCAGCTGCATTGTTTTTATGTGTGACTGGACGTTTCTTGCGGCAGGTCTTCTGTTCTCTTTCTCTGATGCAGAACCGTCTTCCTCATCTGAGTTCACTTCTCTGTCTATCTCATTGGTTTCCTCAATATGAAAACTAAATTCTTCGCCACCATCTGAGTTGCAATCATCCATTACTTGCAGCAGAGCAAAAGCTTCCAAAGAGGACAACCTCCTCTTTCATGACGGAGCAGTGCCAATTATGGTGTCAGTTTGCTCAACAAGATGCTAAGCAGAACAGATTCACCAACGTTTGTGTGTCAACTTTTATCCCTTCACATCAGAGAATGCCCTGTAATTTCCCGTTCCATTGTCTCAAAACACCACTAACATCCACAGTTATTCTCAGTATGTCATGTATACTACTCACACCCATGGCCATAGTTTCTCCCAGTCTCATTATCGCACACCCCCGATCTGACACTGTTTTCAAATAAAAACATGGTATATCAAAACAAGTGTGTTATGCCATGTCTTTATTTGAATATTAACAGTGTCAGATCGGATGGAGCATGAATGTGACTGAGAAAATAAAACAATAGAAAAAAATAACTTTTACAAGTACTATAAATTTATACCAGCTGTTAGAGACTCAAAACAAATGTATATTTTTATTATATAATAGTACAAATAATAGCAGCTCACTGCTCAAAACGCTAAATACAGGGAAGACACAGGATTAAATCTGCAAACTCTTGATTAGGAGGGAGTCATCCTTCCCTCTGCACTACCCAAGCAAACATTGTTGCTTTGTATTGATTGATATTTGGGCTTCAGTTTTTAGCATTGACAGCAACTTGTAAATTGAACAATTTATTTTTCTTCAGTTATATTCTTTAATATACATTTTATATATTTTAAATATATATATATTTAATATTATTTAATAAAAGCACACTTGTTCTGTTATACCTTTTGTGAAAGTGTTTATTTGGACTTCAGTCTTCACAAATTATACACTTCACGTCAACATTTTGTTGTTATTACTTTCCTGCATTAACACAGATTGTTGTAGACACGGAACAGACATGAAATGTATGTATTCCAAATAACAATATATCATTTACAAACACCTAACTCCCAGGTACACAGACTTGAGCAGTGATAATTTTGTGTCCAACAAGTGCTGATTGACACATTTGCAAAACAAAGGCCCTGATGAGGACGTGCGTGGAAATATAAGGTGGCCCAGTGTTACAAATATTTTCGCAGGTTTCTGGGATTCTAGTATTTTCTACAACCATCTTGTAGTTACTGTCTGTTAATAATGCTGCTCTTCTATCTGATGACAGTGGTTTTAATCTAAACAAGGTGAAATTTCAGCAGATATATCATGCACGGGTTCCTATAAACTTCACAGATGTCATACAAATGTCAAAAGCTACATCCTTTATAAAACTGTGTAGCCTAATCTTACTTCACTTGTGCATTTCTCACCTCCACTTGAGCCTGTTATTAACAATCTTCAATATGTAAGACAACAACTTTCTGAAAGAGAATACGAAGCACAAGACAAAGATTCCATCAGGCAAGGCAAGCAGGATGAAAGACACACAATTGAAACTTGGATCTACACAAGATTGTGTTCCTAGGTGAGTGGTAATTCCACCATATCATTTGGAGTTTTTCACTAGTATCTGGATCAGCAGTATTTGCTTTAGTTAACATGACTTCATTAATCTTGCTGAAGCCAGTGGTATTGTTAATAGCTTTACCTGGACTATGATAAATGTGAACTCAAGACAATTAGTAATACTGCAGTAGCATTTTCAGTAAATAACAAAATTATTTCTATATGGTGTTTATTTTTAGCTCTTACTGTGCAAAAATATGTAAAAACTATCAAGTAAAATTATATTTCAATAAGCGTTTTGAGGTTAAACAGCATAAATGGAAACCAAAAGACTGTATTTGTAGCATCATGTTTAGTCCTCTCATTCAAACCATGTGTTAGAACTGTGCTAAAAACTACTTAAATCATGTAGCGAGTGTGAAAATTAGAAGTCAGTCTGTAAACTCAAGCAGAACTTAAGAAGAAGTTGTAAACCACTCAACCACTCTAGAAAAAAAAATCAAAGTGAAATTAGAATAAATAGCATGTCTGTTTTTTTGTTCTATGTTATACTTCAGAACTATCACCCTATTTCTATGATGCTTATTAAAATCCAACATTATAAAATGATTAAATCCTATGATGATTCAGCTATGTTGGTTTAAATCTAATAACAACATCCTTACTGAAGTCTTATAGAAAGTGAAGTTGATTATTAGTTTTTCCAAAAGTGAACAAAATAATTACTAATGAAACTTCATTTTCTTGTTCATACACTGCGACACCAGTGACATTGCTTTGCATTTTGGAGTGTCTAAGAGAATACATATGCTATACCAATAATATTCTTTTTCAGCTAACTATGAAGGAAAAAAACAGTTACAGAATCTCACAAACAGTGAAAAGAAAAACCTGAGTAGTTCACTTCACAGTGAGGTTGGTGCATTTACAAAAATGTTTGTGAACCTCACTGAACTCTGCGAAATACATTGAAGGTCAATGGGGAATGTGGAACTGAACTAGGTTTGAGAGGCTTTTGATGGTGCAATGCTGTTTTAGTTGTCCCTGAGGGCTAGGGAAGTGTCTGCCAAGTATGGTGGACCAATTATTTGGGCTAAGGCAGTAGTATGAACCACTGAGCCACCGTGCCTCAAGTAAAAAAAAAAGATGCAAAAGGAATGATAACCCCATAATACAAAATGCAACAAATGGCCACGAACTAGCATGCTCACAGAGTTCCAATCAGGGGAAAACATTAGCCGTGCAACAAAGTGGAGGCTCTCTCCATTGTTTGAAGTCCTGGCAGTAGGTGCTACTTGAATATCTTTTTTTCCAATCTATATGCAGATGCTTTGCACTTTTATCCATAAAGAACATAGGAATGCTTTGTGAACCGTAATTAATCATTCTCTTATTATTATTTCACAGGGTTAAATGTGTTTTCTTTCTTGAGGAGGGGGAAGGCTTGTTTTGAGATTGTAGCTAGCACATGGCTAATGTTCCCTGCAAATTAGCCATGAGTGCACAGGGATCAGTGTTACATGTCTAGTTGTTGTATGCCTAATATTCTTATTATGGTCAGCTAATGTACTCCTCAAATGTAGGGTGGTAGCCTGGACTATGATCAAGTGGTGACATCATGCCCACCTGAAGCAGCTCCACAATGATTTTACAGTATGCATGCATGAAAGTTCTGCAGATGACTGCTAAACATCTGTGATGTCACGCTGGCCTTGTAAAGCATCATTTTGGGGAAAAAATGTTTGTCTATGCCGGCTGCACAGTAAATTTCCAAAAAAATATTCTGTGAATAAGGTCACCAGCAAATACAGCGTATTCACTGCGAAAAATGCTTTGGTGAATTTCACTCAGTGCTACTCAGAAACCACAGACCATCAGCGATGAAGAAATTAAAGTAATGAACATTTTTTCAGGAGCAGAAAGCTGCATTTTGAGCAGCACCTTGTACTTTAATTTCATCACTCAGTATCTACAAAATGTGTTTTCAGGATCCCAAAGAAGTACTACACACATTGTATCTATACTGACTGCAAAAAGGGCAATCAGTCCAGAAAACAGGAGTGAGACATAGGAGAAAGAACAGTGTCAAGGCAAAGTGATGGTCAAAACCATAAGTCAAAAAGAGAGAATGTGACAGTCAAATTGTAAGGCAAAAAGGCAGAGCTTTGTTTTAATAACCAGTAATTAAAATAAGTCACAAGCTTTGGTGTAATCTAGGATAGAAGCAACTGTTTTTGGGGAAACTTTATACTGGTGCACCAGTGGCAACACAACTGGTGTAGCCCCAGTGCATCATGGTAGAATCACCATGGAAACAATTGCCGCAAAATGACAGCACCCATTGTCAAGCTAACATGGCGTCAGAAAAGATGGTAAAAATTCTGACTGCAGAATTGGATGCCCTTGATTTCAAAATACCCTAAACAACACCAAGGAAAGCCTCAGAAAAACCCCAGTAAAGTTAATAACCCTCAAATCATAACTGTATCCAGAGCATTTTTTGTTCAGAGGGTTGCTTGTTTCCTACCATGTGATTTTACTTTAGTTGCCCACAATCCAAGAGAAAACTTAATGGAAGCTTTCAAAAGGGCAAGCAAAAAGAGGTTGCTGGAGGCAAAGTCCCAGCTACATCCTGACATAAACTCAAATTTAGGGCTAGGCTTCCAGACACACCTGCATACATGAAATATAAAATTATCAGAAGTGGTCACACTAAAGATTAATCATTAACATTCCCCTATGGGTTGCCTCAATAATAATAATAACTAGCCAACCCGCGGCGTAGCATACGGCGCATGATTATGTATTGATGGGTGAACACTTCTTGAACGACACAGTTGTCCAAATGGCGTGGGTTTGTGGATACCACTGTGAGTGAATGAAAAGATAGACCTCTGGAGAGAGCAACATATTGTCCGTGACTGAAAGCGGGATCGTCTGTGACGAAAAAGGCATGCTGGGGAAAGTTACTTCGTCGGTAGGGATAAGTGTCAGTACTTGTAGATTAAGGTGTAGCGAGTCTTTGTTGTTGATGCTTAATTTAGCTTGCGTACTGAGATGTTCCGGAGTCACTTTTTTAGTGTCATTTAAGCACAGGGAAAAAAATGAACATGGGAAACATCCATAATGTAATAAGCCACCCAGAAAAGTAACATTGCAACAATGCTATCTACGACCCGATCGCTGTAAACAGAAGTGAAAACAAAATCGAGCCCGGTGCATTCTTTAACTGCCTTGTGGTGCAGTGGTAGTGCTGCTGCTTTGCAGTGAGGAGACTGTGGAAGATTGTGGGTTCGGTTCCCGGTTCTTCCTTGTGTGGATAGCGCTTTGAAAACTGAGAACTCTGCTATATCAATGTAATGAAGTATTATTATTCTTATGCGTCCAGCCCTCCCTCTCTGTCGCGTGCGCCTGTATGTGTGGGTGTGTGTCATTCTCTCTCTCTCTGCCTCACTTGCTCGCTGCATGTGTTCCTGCAGGCATACGCCCCATAATTATTTATTGATGGCTGAACACTTCCGGAAAGACATAGTAGTCTAAAAGGGGTGGGTTTCAGGATACAACAGTAAGTGAATGAAAAGATGGAACTCTGGAGAGAGCAACATACAATTATTGTCCGTGACTGAAAACTTGTTTTGGCAGATACATGCATATGGTGTTGAAAGTTTGGCCCTGTGCCTTATTAATTGTCATCACAAAGGCCAGTCTAACAGGAAATTGTCTTTGTGTAAAAGTAAAAGGCAAATTATCCGCGACAAACAAACTGTTTTACACGCTGCATACCAACCCGCGGCGTAGCATACGGTGCATAATCACACCGCTTTTTTAATGTTTTTTAAGCAGAGGGACAAAATTGAACATTTGCAAAATCCGTAATGTAATAAACCACCAAGAAAAGTAATATTGCAACAATGCACGCTACAAACCAACATACAATCAGCGTTCAGTATGCACTGCCTGCTCATGTGCCCGCTCCCAACTCCTCACATGAGTCGCTGTCGTCTGTGCACCTCTGAGCCACGTTGTCCTTTCATTGTTCTTTGCGGTTCCGGCTGCTTTTCTATATATAATCCACCAAGTCACCCGACCATGGTAGTAGCGGGGTGTGCGTACACAGGGCAGGGACGTATTCAGAGGGAGTGTATGACCCGCACTCACTGGGTATTCGTCGTTCGTGGGGAACAATTGCAAGCCCCGGTGCCAATTAAGAATGGGGTTCAACGGCTTACCCAAGCCTGTCGGCGCCGGGTAGACACACGTTGATCCATTCAGTGTAGTGCGTGTGCAGTACCGAACATCACATACCTGTTAATGCTCAATCTCACGTGGCTGAAAGCCACTTGTCCCTCTAAGAAGTTGGACGCCTACCGCTTGGCAATCGCGTAACTATTAAGCAGGAGGGAGTCTCATTCGTTTTCGGAATTATCCAGACTAATCGCTCCACCAACTAAGTACGGCCATGCAACACCACGCACAGAATCGAGAAAGAGCTATCAATCTGTCAATCCTCTCCGTGTCCGGGCAGGGTGAGGTTTCCCGTGTTGAGTCAAATTAAGCAAGATTTGTGTGTGGCGAGTTGCGTTCGCCTTGAGAGCGTGGGTGGACGCGTGCCGGGGAATAATGAGTATCTATATATCTTCTTAGATATAGACAGCGTCTGATAGTTGTGATGGTTTTACACTCCAGTACATTAAGGTGAACGCTGGTAACAGTCAGGCGGGCAGGCGTATTAGAGTTGGTGCTCTTAGAGTTGGTGGGTGTGTCTCTCTAGCGGTTCGAGTTCTTGGGAGGTGCTCTGTCGTTTGTATCCCGCGGTCGGATGACTTGGTGGATTATATATGGAAATGCAGCTGAAACCGAAAAGAATAATGAAAAGTCAACGTGGCTCAGTGGTGCATGTGTACTGTAGCAGAGACGAAAGTGAGTTGTTCCATCCGGGCACATGAGCAATGCCTTGAGAGCGTGGGTAGACGCATACTCGAGATGGTGTTTGTGAGTTGGTGGGCTGGGTTTTGTGAGTTGACTGCTTTCAAAGCGCTGCGTGCTTTCATGGGCGTCTTGCTTGCTCTGGCGGCGGTTTACTGAATCGAAGTATTAACAGGAAATTGTCTTCGTGTAATAGTAAAAGGCAAATTATCCGCGACAAACAAACTGTTTTACACACTGCATACCAACCCGCGGCGTAGTATACGCCGCATAATCACGCCGCTTTTTAAATGTTTTTTAAGCAGAGGGAAAAAAATGAACATTTGCAAAATCCGTAACGCTGCTTTCAGTAAGTACAATGCACACGCGTTTAATTTGTCGGCCACTTATTGCCAGCCGTCTTTTCTGGTTTGGGCTGCTTTTGCAGTGTTACCGCTTGTGCATATTAAATCTTGAAATCCAATGAGTAACTAATTAACTAACTAACATCAACCCACCAACATACACAGCTTGTGTGAAACAAATGCGCCCGTACTTTCATAATTTGTTGCAGCCTATAGTGGAGTCAGGCACAGAGAAGGTCAGCTGCTGAGAGAGCGTCTTGACTGTTGCAGGGCCTGCATCGGTGAAGCAGGTGAGACGCTAATGAAACAGAGGCACAGGGCTTATTGGTTTTTAAAGACTGCTTCCTTCATTGTGTTTTAACCTCAGTTTTAAAGGATTGTTTTAAGGATCCCATGGGATACCCCTCGCAAACTGTTTTAGACGCTGCATTCAGCAATTCACATCCGCGACAAACATGCCTCTTCTTACATGGTCCTGCTTTGGTGGGCGGGGAAACGTTTTCCGTGTTCCTGCAGGACCATCTAAGAAGAAGCATGTTTGTCGCGGATGCGAATTGCTGTATGTAGCGTGTAAAACAGTTTGCGATGTTGCATGCGGTCGTGCGTCGTAACCGAAAAGTCAACGTGGCTCAGAGCTGCATGCGGACTGTAGCACAGACAAACAGAAATGACGGCGTGTTTTCCGAGGCGTCGCGTCCGAGTTGGTGGGCGTGGCTCTGCGCGTTTTCGTCATATCCAATGGTCTTAGAGTTGGTGGGCGTGGCTCCTTCCTGCGTGCTTTCATGGGTGTCGTGCCTCTCTGGCGGCGGCTTAGAGAATTATATATATAGATAATAATTCTTTGCATTTATATAGCAATATGGGACCAAGGCCAGGAACTCAAAAAGCCCCCACCAAAACTTAGAAATCAGATACACCTTGGGGAACCCTCGGCTGATGGTTTATATGAAGATTGTGCAACAACAGAAATTAGAAACTTCTCCAAAAATTTTCCTCTCAGGAGCAGTCAGAACTGGAACCTCCTGTAGAGATTGGTGGTCTTGGTGTAACCTGCCGAGATGCGTGGAACTCTGTAGCACTGAAGATAATAGCATTTTTGTGTTTATGTTTGTGAACACAAAAATCACTCCTTGTGACCATTTCTTTGTTCTTTTTTTTGGCATTTAATTTTTTTATCAAGTCAATGTGAACTAATACAGGCAACAATTAAACCACAAAATAAAAGATGAGAACTGCACTCCTCCCCCCAGCCCTGCGCAACCAAACATTTCTTATTGTGATAAAGAGGGCAATGACCTCCAGATGACCCAGCCAGGGAAAGAGCAATGCCATTGGCACATAGAGGGAAAACAAGACACAGAGGTATGTGAGAAAAGAACCATTACTGCCCTTCAAGCAAATGTGAACAAGTCATACAGAAAACTGCCATTTTAAAGTACAGCAGGCAGGCACACTGTCCATTCAGCAGACAATTCCAGTTACATAAGGATTAAGAAGTTGAAGAAAGAATCCTTCCAGAAACTGAGTGTTATGTTAATGTTAAGGCTAATTTTGTGGAGATTGTGTTGAGAGAGAGAGTAGAATTGTTCATGAGGAGAAAAACATGAAGAGTAAAAAAGAATGTCATGAGAAAGGATAGATAACATAAACGGTACGCTTAAAGCCAAGACCATAAGGCATCCCCAACACATGCAAAAAGGTGCCTAAGGACTAGGATAAACAGAGAAACTGAAAAGGAGCATTAGAAAGACTTGAAATAAAACATTTGTGGAGGTTAGATACAAACATACAAATTTACATTGGGTGTGTTGATGATTAGGGTTTTTCGATGTAAAAGCAATATTCTCAAAAATCAAATTTCAGTCAAGAGCATTGAGGGATGTTTCCTAACTGACTGAGTTGGTTTCCAAGGATCAGAAAGATGGCATACAGAGAAATTGTGTGGTAAGGGCATCCTCCAAACCTAACTCAATATGAAAGAACTCTTCCAATGCAGCTGATACCTTCTGGCAGAATATGGTATTGTGAAGCAATGGGGAATCAATGAATTAAACATTTGGGAGAGGGCACACTTATTGTTGGCCAGGAATTTGAGAACAATTAGGCACACAAGCAAAACACATACATATAGTTAGTCTAGAATGGGTATGATGATTATTAATATTTTTTTAACTAATCTGAGTGATTAAAAACAATAGATAGATAGCTTGACTGGTTTATCATTGCAGTAGAGTCACAAAGAAATCTGGTTATCAGGTCAGTGGCTATGCAATCATAAAATGCACAAGGCAATGTATAGAATAGAGTAAAATAACGTATGGTAGTAAATTGATTTTACATGGACCACCATGTACCTTTAAAGTACAGCTACACAAGTGAATTAAATAAAAATAGCATTCTCTGTATGTGCTAATGAATTCATTAAATAAAATGGTGCTTCTGTGTATATGATACCTCCAAATTCTGGTTTGCCTTTCTCTTCTTTGTAAAATGTTTTAAGAGACTCATATTTGATTTTTAGCTACTACTGTCTTAGCAATAAACAATTAGCTTTGTGTCTTTGAAGAAATGAAACAGGGCAGAGCACAAGTGCAAGCCTCATTTAACTGTGTGTTTATTGGTTACTGGACAGGACAGCTGTATACATGAGTGCAGAAGTACTCTGTCTAGCAACCATGTGTTTGTCAACACATGCGCAGTTTCTACGGCATGAATTAAAAAAAAAAAAGGTGTTAAACACAGTGTGTGGTTATGGATTATTTTTATTCATAAAATTTGTAGCAGCAGCAGTGGCAAACAATTTTGCACTGCTAAATTTGCTTGAAACACTGGTATGTATTTTAGGTGGCTCACTATATGCAGATACTTGGCCTCATGTAATTAATAAGTGCTTTAATCGTCTGCCTGCTACAAATATAATAATTACATAACATTGTAAAACAAGCAAGTCATCAGTTATCAATAGTACGCAAAAAGTATGATAGACAAACAGGAATTTGACATCAATATTGAGTTCGGGAGTTTGCATGTCTGGGTCGATACTGAAAAAAAAATGCAGTTAAGATTTTGCTTCTCTATTTGACTGCTTATTTCACCTAAATGATAGAGACAGCCCTGCCAGGTGTTTAAAGACATTTCATACTGAAGCAGACTTTGAGAAGTAAACCTGTGTGGGGACCTAATCTAGGTCTTCAAAATCCTCAAAGGCAGTGATGAAGTAGATCCAGCACAATTCTTTCAGGTTAAGGATGAATCACATTCTTAGGACACTAGTGGAAATTAAGGGGAATTGCATTTAGGACTGAAGCCAGGAAGCTCTTCTTTACACAAAGAGTTGTATTAATCTGGAACACACTATTGAGCCATGTAGTTGAAGCACAAACCCTGACAACTTTTAAGAAGAATCTGGATGAAATATTGGGACAGCTTAGCTACTAGCTAAACAAACAAGCTAGATGGACCAAATGGTCTCTCATTTGTCAAACTTCTTATGTTTGTATGTTCTTATGATTAGATTGCTAGTGTCAGTTTCAGTGAGATAATACCCACACTTTGTATCAATCTAAATTTCAGATCACGTTGCTTTGTGTCAGGTGATTAATTGGCCTTTAGTTGTTGCAGTCTTTGTCTTCGTAAGGTAGATGTAATGCTAGCACATGTAGGGATGTTCCTGTAGGTGTCTAACCAGACAGAGATGTCAAAGAAGTGTTTCCAAATCCTCTTCTTTTATATGATGACTTTGAGACTGATTATGGAAGAATTACATCAGCTAAAATAGGACAACTGACAACTTCCAATTGTCCTGATTACTTGTCAGTGAAGCTACTTTTAGCTAAATATGATAACATGTTGACGACACGGTCCCAAGCACCTATTTTACATCTTCTTACAAACATATATACACACTGATCCGTTTATCTGAGCTTAAATTTATACAGTCTAATAGTAATAACACTTTTTAGTATTTGCTTTACCTTTGTATATCTCATAGTATTCCTCAGTTTATTTGCATGCATTCCTGTATCCTCTCTTTCTCTTGAAAGAAAATCCATTGTCATTTTCAACCATCTATTGAAAGGGCATCTGCGTGTTAAACTCCTGTTTATAGTAAATGCAAATTATCCAAAATAATGTTAGCTTTCCTAGTTGATTAACTTAAAAGCTATGTCTTATCTAAATAGTCCTACAATTATCCTAATATCCACACAAATTAAATATTATGAGTTTAACAAACTGTAAAAAGCACAATTATATTCACCCAGATAGCTATGATGAGCAGCACACAAAATAGTGAAAGGATGTGAGACCTCCAAAAGACCCAGAAAAGCAGGCCAAAGTCTTCACTCACCTTTATAAGATAGGCCTCACCCCCAGACAGCCTGACCCCAAAGTTTACTGGTAGGCTTTGGCCAATGCAGACCTAAAAAAAAAAAAGGAGAACAGGCTTTTAAATTTTAAATATCTCTTAGGGGAGAGGAGCACCATAAAACCTTTACCTTGACAAACCTGTCCATAACAATCTTTATAAAAAAGAGGATTTATTCAACAAGGCAAACCACAACAAGCAAATCCTTATCCAAAATCTAATAATAGTAAACCAAAGACCGAAGCAAAAATTCAAAAGGCAGCAAACGATAATGCTCATGAAATGGGGCACTTCGCAAAAAACAACCACTATTTAATAACCACTGAAAGATCCACTCGCAATAAATAGTCTAAGGTTGTCCTTTTAGCTGTGCCATCAGTGTGGTCATACCTCACCTAAAAACACAACCAACACAGGAGAACAAGTTAAATAGAGAAAGAATAAATAATAATTACATAAAGCAATTGGCTACATAAAGTACATACATATAATAATCACATGAAAAAAGCAATACTTTAAAATTAACAAATATAAAACACAAAAGGAAATAAACACACCCTGGCTGAAACATGACAGAAGTCAGAAAAAACATAGTTGCTAGATTGTTTGCCTTAAATCAAAGACCTGAAATACATAGGAAGATTAGTTTGAATTCAAAAACTTGAATGACAGTTGCTACAAGCTATCAGCTTACAAATCGTCACGTCAGTGATGTCACCAAATGTGTAAACATTCCCCCAGCAACCTTGCAAAGTGTTGTAGCAACGAGGTACAAAATTGTTACACCTGCAATGAAAACAAAGAGGTGTCTGTGTAAATTTCAAAACAAAACCTAATAATCATGTCTACAATCTTTAGATATTCAGCAACCTGGAGCTCAGAAACATGTGTTTTGACCCTGATTATTCACAAGAAATGTTTCTAAAGCCAGAATAATAAATGTAGTTATTCAAGATGATGTTTTGAAAGACTAAAAATATGGAAGTTGAAGCCCAACTGAGTCAACCCGATCAATGATTCTTACTCCAGGGCCCTCATGCATAACGGCATGTGTAGAATTCACACTAAAACATGGCATACAGACAAAAGTCGAAATATGCATACACACAAAATAATTCAGATGCAGAAAACTGCGTAAGCCAACTTCCACGCACTTCTGCTACATAAATCCCGGTCTGCGTGAAATGTAACACTCGTGCACGTGCCTGCTATCCCTCCCAGACTCCTTCCAGAATTACGCCTCTTTGAATATGCAAATCAATATAAATATTCCCTTACGTTCAACGTTCTGTGAAAAGATAATGGCAAAAGAATGGGGAAAAAAGAAGAATATCAGCAAATGCCAAGTGGAGGCAAGGAAAAACATACTATTTGTTGGTTTAAGCAGTTGTATAAACAACAAAAGGAAGTTGATCGAAAGTTCAAGTTCAGAAAGTTGCACAGTGCCCGAAATAAAAAAGAAGTTGTTAGATATCAAAGTCGCCATGAAAAGGTGAGTCGTAGTCCACCGTTTCAGTGCCATATGGAAGCTTATTAGGGTACAGAGAAAAGAAAAAAAATAGGCACACAGTCGAAAAAAAAGCTCAAAATGTCAACTTTAATCTTGAAATTTCCACTTTAATCACGTAGTTTATTTTGTCATTAAAGTAGAACGTAATAAACATAATCTTAAAATATTTTAATTTACTAGTTTCTCAAATCCCATCATAGCTAAAGTAGCATGTTAAATGCTTCAGATTTTGTGTGTTCATCTGCGTACTCTGTGTGTGAATCACTACATGCTTCTTAAACGGGCTTTCTCCTACACTGACAGGACACAGAATACATTACATTCATGATATTACAGGTCTTTGAGCAATTTAAATACCAAGATGTATACTTGATATAATTTTCATGATGAAGTGAATTAAAGCACGTATTAAACATGGGGCCACAGTGGCACAATGGTAGCAATGAGCTGGCGTCCCATCCAGAGATTGTTCCTGCCTCCTGCAAGTTGCTTGCTGCACCATGCGCGACCCTCGATAAAATAATTTATTGCAGCAGTACTGTCTCTTTTAAACGTACTAACCCCCAGTTCCTGTCCTTTCTTTTCTTTCTCAGAGTAACCAATCGCCACACAATCAGCTCTTTAATAAATGTCAAACCATCTGTAAGCTTAGAATGCTGATTCTTCAAAACTTTTAAGGACCACTGAAATATCTTCATAGCACATGTGTAATTATCCCATCCATCTATCCATTCATGGTTGCGCCAATCACAGCAAGCATACAGCGCGAGGCAGGAACAATCCCTGAGCGGGGCGCCAGTTCATCGCTACCGCTGTCCACTGTGTCCACATATTTAAAAACGGTATACATTATTTAAATGAAGTTAAAAATGTATCTCTATAATGTAATATATATACTTTACTGTAGTTCATCTGAAAAATAATATCAAGAGCTCCAAGAAGATAGTGCCTGCACATCTAAATTGACTTAGAAGCCAGTTGTCATCATCTGTAAATACGTGCTTTCTTCTGTTGAATTGAATTGATTCTTTATTGTTATTGTATGGTACGATGAGATTCAAAATGCATATTCTCCATAAACTTGTTTTCCTATAAAACAGTAAAATAACAACAACAAAAACAATAATAATAATATGATAAAAAACAATGAAAATATACAATATGAAAGTATAAGTGGCTCAGGTTGTGCAATATTACAACTGTAATGCAAGTTTACAGTCAGGCAATTGTACTAATAAGTACAAACAGTTCTACCGGGAGCACTTGATGGACTGATTGAGTGCATTTCTATCTCTTGGAATGGAAACTGTTTCTGAACCGCAAGGTTCGTGCAGGAAAGGCTCTGAAGCATTTGCTGAATGGGAGAAGTTCAAATAGACTGTGCTCATGGCTGAGGCATAATGTGCTAAATGCTGTACCCCGAGAATTCTCTCCACTCTTGACACAATCTACTGAAGAGTTTTTTGATCAGCTGCTGTAGAGCTGTGATTCCACACTCAGATAAGTTGAGTTAAAATACTAAGTGGTGCACTGAGAGTAACAATGCTAAAGCAGCTATAGTATCTGGAATAGTTTGGCCATTCTGTGCACCATTATATGGTTACAGTTTAATTACAATCAGATGCCTTAAACAAAAAAATGATATGCGGTTAATGTCAGTGTATTTGATAAAGCCACGGCAGGGATGTGAATCTAAAAAATAAAGGGAAACTACCCAGGAACAGTAGCACTGCTTTGACACTGGGTGCCGCCAGTTTGCAAAACCGAGCCGAAAACTTGTGTACGCCTATGGTTTGACCTGGGCGGCACGGTGGTGCAGTGGTAGCACTGCTGCCTCACAGTTAGGAGACCCGGGTTCGCTTCCTGGGTCCTTCCTGTGTGGAGTTTGCATGTTCTCCCTGTGTCTGCGTGGGCTTCCTCCGGGTGCTCTGGTTTCCTCCCACAGTACAAAGACATGCAGGTTAGGTGCATTGGTGATCCTAAATTGTCCCTAGTGTGTGCTTGGTGTGTGGGTGTGTGTGTGTGTCCTGCTGTGGGCTGGCACCCTACCCAGGATTTGTTCCTGCCTTGTGCCCTGTGCTGGCTGGGATTGGCTCCAGCAGACCTCCGTGACCCTGTGTTAGATTATAGAGGGTTGGAAACTGACTGACCTAAAGAGTTTTTTTCAATATTTTATGAGTAGAAGAACAGTCAAGGAGGAGACAAAGTGCACCAGGAATAGTAAAGAGGAATTAAAAAATACAGACAGCGAAATAGCAGATACTCTAAACTTGGTTTTTTTTTCTGTGAGGAAGTAGTGTTATGGAAAAAAACTTTCCTCTGTTTTCAAAGAAGTCATTTATGGAGAACAGATGAAAAGGCAGAATGATTCTTTATTTGCACATTGATATGCACAAATGTTTCAGTCCATGGAGTGAGCAATCATTAATACAATTCATTCCCTTTTATACTTTCCTATTATGGTTACCCTATCTAATACATTACGTCATCAGACTCTTAATATGCAGAATTCTATCATCTTAATCAATCGACTACAGCCACTTCGTATACAGGTTAATTCTTCCATTATTCAAAACATTGCTTCGTTAACAAGGTTTCCCCATGAGTTTTCCTATTGATCTTATCACCACTTCACAATAAGGGTGTTTGGGCTTTCTCACTAGTTTGTTCTCACTTTTTAAGGGGGTGTTCATTACACACCTATTTCATTTCAACCTTAGCAACTAATTTGGTGGCTCCTCAAGATGAGGCAAAAGCCTCACATGCCCAAGCTTTAAGCTACATTTAGTTAACCTTTTAGTTACCTTCTGTCCTTTTCCTTATGCTTTTAATAATCCATTATTAAAACTTCATTTAAGTATATGCTTATATTAAATTGTAAACATTGTCATGTATTGATTAAAAATATTTGATTAAAATTCTATAGTAGTTAACTTCCCAGCAGTGAAAGGGTCTACTAAGGAGGTACTAAGTGATTTAGAAATTGTAGAGGGAGAAGTACTGCTTAGGTTAAATAGGCTGAAATCAAACAAATCTCCAGGACCAGATAATATTTACCCTCAAGTTCTTAAGAAGGTTACCAAGTACATATATAACCCCTTCATGCATAATTTTAGGAAGTCACTGCGTACTGGGGAAATTCTAAAAGACTGGAAAATGGCAGATATTATCTTGTTGCATAAAAGAGTGATCGGGTAGATCCAAGCAACTATAGGCCAGTAAGCTTAATGTGCATCACAGGCAAATTAAAGGAAGGAATTATTAAGGATAAGACTGAGCAACACATGGCAAGTACATGAGTTTTACTGAAGAGTCAGCATGGGTTCAGAAGAGGGAAGTCATGATTTACTAACATGCTGGAATTCTATGAGGAAGAAACAAAATGAAATAATCAAAGTGGAGCATTTGATAAGGTGTCACATGAAAGGTTGGGCATCAAACTAAAAGAAGTGTGAGTTCAGGGTGATGTTTGAAGATGGATGCAAAATTGGCTCAGACACAGGAAACAGAGGGTAATGGTGCAAGGAACCTTATCAGAATTTGCTGATGTTAAGAGTGGTGTTCTGCAGGGGTAAGTGCTAGGGCCTCTGCTATGGAATATAAGTAACAAGCTGGTTAAATTTGCAGAGGATACCAAGACAGGTGGATTGGCAGATAATCTGGATTCCGTGAACTATTACAGAGGGACTTGGATAGCATACAGGCATGGGCAGATTTGTGGCAGATGAAATTTAAAATTGGAAGTACACCTTAGGGAAGAATTTAGGAGTTATAGTGGATTTGACACTGTCAACTTCCAGACAGGGCTCAGAAGCTATTAAGAAAGTTAACATTATGAACACTGAGGCACAGTTGAAAACTTGTTAAGGGTAAATTTCACACAACCATTAGAAAGTTTTTCTTTAGAAAGTGAACCTTAGACACTTGGAATAAACTACCAAGCAGTGTGGTAGACAGTAGGACCTTAGGGACTTTCAAAACTAGACTTGATGTTTTTTTAGAAGAATTAAGTAGATAGGACTGGTGAGCTTTGCTGAGATGAATGGCCTGTTCTCATCAAGATTGTTTGAATGTTCTAATGTTCTGATTTAAGATGTTGCTGTTCAGCTAAAACACCAGGTTTAACTGCACAACCAGTCACTATGCCCACTTAAAATATTCAAAATGCTACACACTATCAGAACACATTATATTCTTTACATAGATGAGGAAGGAGTAGATTACTCGGCATTTAAGAGTCAGAGTGGGCAAAAGCCATGCAATCATATTCCAAAAACTTCCTAACTCACTTATCCAGGGCAGATTGACAGGACAACTAGAGCCTGTCCCAGCAACCATAGGGTACAAGGCAGGAACAACATTGGACAGAACACCAATCCATCAAAGGGCATGAGCCAAAGCCTGTATCTTAAGGTGTTGAACATTTTGACTTGAGGTTGGCAGGCTCTGGGACTAGTGGATGTAGACACTGGTTAGATCCATATGGTGCTCAATTATCCTTTGGAAAGTCATAGGCACTTGTATAAATCTGATATGTTATTATGGGCTATAATTGATGGTATAGTTCAGGTGGAATCTTTCCTTATTTCAATTACTAGATCATGAGTTATATTTATTTGCTAATGCAGACTCTTTAGCCTATTATATAAACTGCCTTCAGTTTTATGGTTTTTCAAGAACCCAAAGGTCTGTGCTGTTGACATGCATGTCAGTGTCAGATTGTCATCATATTACCACATGCTGGGTAAATTGTACATTTTGCTGATTTTTTCTTCTGTCCTGAGAGACTTCAAAGAAAATGTGAAGCAACAAATTGCTTGCATGACATTTAAATAAGGAATGCTCCTGATAAATGAGTACCAATTTGAGTCGAGCATTTATCACTTTTTTGATCTTGGAGCATATTGCCATTCTGTAATGTCTACAAATCAATAAGGCTAATCTCTAGGGAAAATCATTGCTTGGGGCATTTTTGCTTTATTTTTTCCACTTAAAAATCTGTTGTAAGCATGTAAGCTTATGGTGCTGCATCCTATAAGACAATTTCCTGGCAATATATCATCTTTCCAAAACCGTATATATGAATTAATGTGCAAGCAAGAAAGCAAATGATGATAAGATGAGAATAGAGCTATACTAATACGGATGACTTTCTGCATTCACAGTAATATGTACAAAAAGCAACCAAATTTGAGTTGGTGGGTAATCACTGAATATTTTAAAGGTTATGTAATTCTATTGCTGCCAGTTACTGAGTTTTATTCCAGTTACTTACACCCTCAGTATTATATTGATTCAATACTGGGGGCTCAAGTTATTGCTGAGTCATGGCAGTGGCTTAGTCGGACTGTAGTGTTGCAGATATACAGTGGGGGTGTTCTAGCTGGTTGGTACTTACCTAATTTGTTTATTGATTTTATTTCATTCAGAGAAATATTGGTGAAAGAATTTATCAGTAGGCTGGCTTACATAGCATATTTAGAACCTTGTCAGCAGTTTGCTTTCTGAGCATATTTAACTGATAGTTCTTACCACAGGTCAGTGTGGCCATGGACGTATTTGTTGTGTGACTTTTTTCAGGAACCTTGACTTCCTGAGCAGGCTTAGATGTACTGTAACTGAGATGTTCTTGTTAAATTACACAATTATATCTTTGTGAACTGTACTTGTGACCACATTTTGTTTAATCACCGAAGTCACAATTAATAAATACAATCATTACATACCTTATTAAAAAAAATAGTAATGAGGGTATGCCCTCATTAAAATCTCAAAACCAAGATTGATTTATTAGATAGGCACCCACTGCAATGAGGTATACAGCAAGTCAGGAATGTTCACCTTGGAAAATAACATCTGAGGGGCAGAAGATGTGCATTAATTTTGTATTGCTGTGAATTTTATAACAAAATCACAAACAAAAAGCATGGGTAATTAACTTTAATTACTGTATACTTCACTAGACTTCAAGATGCAGATTGAAAAATCAGAAATGTTTTAATCTTCTTTTAAACTTCGCATTATGACCCCATAAGTATGATTGATGCCACAAATCCTGTTTTATTATGGTTGCTTAGCACATCATGCATTAATGGAAGTAAAAGCTTTCAGAAATTGTACTGAAATAACAAACTTCCAAAATACTATAAAATATTTTTGTTATCATGCTAAGGGAAAAAAGTTAAAAAACTGCATCAGGAAAGATTACATGGCCAATGGTTACATGATTTTCTGTGCTATTTTTCACAGAAGGGTCTTGCAATGATAATAAGCTGAGTGGGATAAGCAAACCTCATCAACTTCCTGGAAATAGGAGGTGTTGGTAAGAAATTTTATTTTAAAAATAAAATGAGCTTTAATAATAAATGTCCATTTTTTTCTATCTATCTATCTATCTATCTATCTATCTATCTATCTATCTATCTATCTATCTATCTATCTATCTATCTATCTATCTATGGCACGTCTCAGGAAAATTGCACTGAAAATATTCATTAATAGGATATTGCCAAAAATTACTTATGCTCTTTTACATATTTTACAGAAAAATATTTCACACTTAGTAATAAATTCACATTGAAGCAACCACAAATATCATTTCAAGAGTTTGAACTCCCCAGTATGTACAGAATGTCAGCCTTATGCTTAAACATCCTACAGTCTTTGCTGATGACAAAGTACATCATGTAGTTGGTAAAGGGTAATAATGGCAGGAAAATCTACCACTAAATGACACTTGTGAGACAAGTGCTGTTTGTACGAGGAATCACTCAGGGTGTTGCTTCCCCATCCCTTTGGAAATACTCCATGAGACAGCAGGGCTGGAAGAAATAATTAGCTATGCATGAAAATTATGAGCACTGGGCTGTATCACTTGGCTAGATGGCCAGCTGACACTTGAGCTGCTTACCTATGATGGTAGTGAAAGCACAGCTACACATGCATCCAATTACCTGTGCTGGACACATATGCTGACATTTGCAAAAGAAAGCACAAAATGATTAAAAGTGGAGACAAACTGCATGCTGTTCTGTAGCTGTTAGTGATCTGTATCTACATGCAGAAGCTACTCAGATCTCTTTCAGTATTAAAAATGAAAGTTCCCCAGAGTTCTCTCAACTCACAACCTGCCTCAGTGAAAGTAAAACTTGCATAAAGCATAATTTCTTTTAAATTAAACTGCAACAAAACTGGTCGTGCTAATTGGCATTAAAGCTAAACTTAACAAACTGGACACCTTCCCATGTCACTCTTGGTGATAATCTCATTAGCCCCTCTACCACTGCAAAGGAATCTTGGTGTCATTTTTCCTTACTTCCTTTTTTATTCTACACACAGTCATCACATTAAGAAATATCCTTACTTCCACCTCCGTAACATATCCTGTGTCCACTCATTCCATTCTTTTTCCACTGCTGAGGTTTTCTATGGTTTTATTACCTCCTGCGTTTATCTATCTATCTATCTATCTATCTATCTATCTATCTATCTATCTATCTATCTATCTATCTATCTATCTATCTATCTATCTATCTATCTATCTATCTATCTATCTATCTATGTTCTCATTTCGATTTTTTGTGTGTTGGTCTTTTGCACCACCACCTAATCAAATTTCTGTGCAGCCTCATGTAATGTGTGAATAAAAGCAGATACCCCAATTCTCTATGAAACCCACTGTGTTAAATCCTCTGCGACAAAGCCTAAAAAATAATAAGCAACGAACATTTATGTTAGTTAGGATGCCCAAGGGGGCTGGGTGATCTTTTCACCCTTGCAGGTTTTTTTTTTCCTACCTGGCCATTTGACCTTATCATCTGACAGATCTTTAGAGACTTAAAAAAACAATGCTACATATAATGACTCTATTTTTGTACCAGTTATATATCTATTTTGTGTAAGTGCATACTGATTTTTTATATTATTTATTCATTATTACCATTATCTAATTATAATTTTTTCTTCTCTTATAACTATTTCTTTGACATCTTGTAAAGCACTTTGAACTACATCCTGTGCTACAGGAATACATGCTGCAATTGTTATTCGTTACATGTACCCACAGGGTCTAGTACTTTGCCAGTCTTGTGTGTTCAAGAAATCACTGAATTCAGTGGTAAAATTCCATTACTAAGTGGTGTATATTGTATAAAAATACAGCTAAAGTTACAAGTGATGAAGCAATGTGTAACAATTTAGAATTCTGGCTGACTATAGGTACCGACTGTGCAGCACATCATGTTTTAAGGCTATTGCTCAGTTTGAAGCACTTTTGTTTTATTTCAGTTTGGCCTCTTCCCATCTAAATTCAGTAGAGCATCACATGATCATAAATGTTTTGGTGAAACCATAATTGATGTCTTGCTAAACAGTGGTGAAAAATATGGTGTGGAAAAATGACAAGAATTGCCATATTTGATATTGGGAGCACAAGATTGATTTTCAAACTTGAAATATTGGAGAGCAGCTTTAGCAAACACAAAGCTTTTTTTCACTGTCTGTAATTCAATTTGCCTGTCATTCATTTGGGAGAAGAGATGAGAATCATGGATGCTCATTATAATGTGTCTATAAGGTCGTGTCTTTTAAAACAGATCCCGCTCCTGGTATACACACTTACCCATGGCTGCCTAATTTCATTGTCCCCTGCCCTAGTCTCATATTACTTACTTAACCACAATTTTACAAACATCTAATGACTCCAACTTCAATGTGTTTTACTTACAGCTCTGGAAGCAGATAGCTGGATGTGTGTACAGGTAAAGAAGGTGGATATGACCGATCTGAAAGGCCAGGAGCTGTTAAACTCTCTGTAAAAATAACATCTGGCACTCTGCCACTGACGTTCCTTACTTTGCAAAATGCCTTTGTTAAATGCATGCAAAACCTACAAGAGATGCTGAGGCAGCACCACATCTTATTGCAGAGATAGTCGTCCAATCCTCTGCTGACGGTAGAACCAAATAAATGTGGGGGCTTGTAATGAACAAGCAAGTAGTAAGCTTATTGATGCTTTAGCTCACTTCAATGAAGAGAGAAAAAAAAAACAAATCAGAAATGAACATGGGGGGGGGCGAGGGGGGGGGGATTTGTTCATTTGTGCTGGGCCTGTGTAGATTCCAGGGAAGATGACTGATGAGATCTGGGGCATTTTTTTTAATTCACAGAACCTGAGGTCTTTGAGGTGTCGTTATTGTGCATCCAAGCATAAACAGTGTTAGTATTTTCAATTTGCATTTCAAAATTTAAGATGGTAAACATCTGTTCTGAGAGCATAATCTCTGTCAGTGACACAGACTTTGTCATTTAAATAAGAATAATCTGAATGCTATGTGATCTGTACAGCTTGCACGGTACACTTGTACACAGTCTGATGATGTGACCTTTTCAGAAGACAGGCGCGTGCAGCATGATAGATTAGCTGCAGCCTGGCCGCATGTGACTTTTTCCATGAAACATTGCAGCATAACAGCTGCAAAATGAAATCTGCAAGTGTACCTCCACCCTACTGTGATGAGTAGCATCCGACCAGCAAAGGGAGTGTCATAGATCATTACAGTGAAAGAAAGAATAATAAAAATGTGATTGGATCACCAATAATGTTTTTATTTACCCAGTTGTGTTGTCCCTTAAGAAAATTAGCTCATTGTTCTACATCAAGTATCAGTTGAAGCAACATGAAACTGTCACACATTGGAGTTATTCAAGTAAGAATTTCACTGGACTCTACACATAATAATACTACTGTTAATACTGCTAGATATTTAAATAGCTTAGACTTTAAATAGGTTAGGTTAACAGCCTCCATTGATAGCTGATTTTAAGTGTTTACATCATATGGCCTTACAACCCACATAATCAGATGCACATCTTTTTTATAGGCATACTGCAAATGTGAATTTTTATTCTTCTTCTTGTGATAGTTATCCAAGGGGACATACAAGAGCAAACAATACATAGCATTTGTGCAATTAAAAAGAACAAAACTTAAAAAACAAAATGGGACCAGACTCAATCAAGATCACAAGAAAGTGTAGTCCTGCCACTTGCTAAATGAAGTTTCTTAATGTTGATTGAGAAGTATTATGCTACAGTTTTTCCAGCACTGAATGCCTACATTTGTTTTAGCTTTGCAAATATTGCCTTTTGGATAAGGGATTGAACCTCAAAATTAAAGGTTGTCCAGTTCATTTCAGTCCCCACCACTGACTCTACAATGTAAAATTTTGTTTTTGCTTTCCTCATTACTTCTTATATCCACAGTGTATTTTAATTTGATTTAATGAGTTAACAAGTTAGAAAGATTATAAACTGTAAGTGAAAATGTGTAATTTTGAGCGTGTTCAGCTATAAAGAATGTATGTAAAACATGTGTTAAAGGTAGTTTACCCTATAGGTGAAGGGGATAAAACTCAGAATCTAGTATGCTACAGTGACTGGTTTTCATTGCAGTCATTTTCCTAATTAGTAAACCATTTTGGTCATGAGGAAAGCGTCTGCAGTATGGGGGCTCAGGAGGGAAGGGATTTCACAAAATTTGCTGCAGGACTCAATTTTACATGAGATAGCATCAGTAGCAGTATTCAGTAACATTATAAACATCATACAAATCTCGACTCTGTATTGACATCAAACCCTAAATTCAAACTGCCTCATCATAAGATGAAATTGAATAAATGTCTTCCTATTGGAAACAGTACATATTATGGTAACACTTTAGTTTAGGTCCTTCAGAAATGCATCTTGTCACACACAGCTAGAAGGACCAAAAAGATGGTAATTCCATGCCAGGTCAGTGGGTGGCTGGGTGCAGTAACCCTTTCTCTGTTATCCATGCAGACCAAACACAGGAAATTCTGTCTGAGTCCGATGACGTCACTTCCAGTTCCAGTCCCAATGACGTCACTTCTGCTGGCCTGCCTTAAAAGCCAGGCAACCTCCTTCAGTTCTCAGTTCCTGTTTTGAACTCTATCTGTACACTACTGTACTACCAATTCTTCAACTTTGCAGCCTTATTCAAGTATACGGCTGGCTGCCCCAAACCTTTTCCTGTGTCAAGGTGATTTATTTTCAAAATCTATTACTCATTTAATCTTATGTAACAAGACCTTAACCGAGACTTATTTTGATCTTCATTACGCTTATAAAATATCAGCAGATAGGTTATTCATCTCTGCACAATGTGGAATAATAAGTCCCTTTTGATAAATTACTGGTTTATTATTGTTAAATTAGTTGTTGATAGGAAAGATTCGCAGGTTTTGTAATTAAATATGTAATATCAAGACACATATGTCACACTTAAGCCACCTCTGACCCTTAATTTAGTAGGCCACATTGCACAAATGAATAATCACTTTGCTGATGTTTTGTAAATGTTAAGAATAACAGAAGAAGCCCTTGTTAAGGTCTTGTTACTTAAGAGTGAATGTGTAATAGATTAATTTTTGCAGTACCTAAAGTATTGCCAGCGTTACTGATTACTTTCAAACAATGCCTTCTCCATTCATACTCTGAAAAAAAAAATCACACTTCATTCTGTTTTATTACTGCTTAACTCTGTCAAAACAGATTTTTTTATTATTTCCTCAGTATTTTTGTTATTGTGTGTGTAAACAAGATACCAGGAGATCATGTAACACTGAGTGTTCACTGGTATTATGAACTTAGCTTTGCTTTGATAAAAAAAAAACAATAGTGTAATTGATTCATTTCGGATTAATTGTCACAGTACAGTACAATGAAATTCCTATTTGCACACTTGTCCAAAAAGCTCCTTGCTGCTGCTGTCATTCTCCCGGTGCTAAAATCTCGCTCAGAAGGTTTTGTAGAATACAACATCTGAAAAATAATAGGTAGTATTTAACAAAACTTGGATGTTTTGTTCTTTAAAAGTTGATGTTAAAATAAATTTTACATCTGATTTTGATATCATTAGAAGAGCTTTTAAAGATTTTTTGATGAGTAGAAAGTAAAGAACATTGCTCCCTAATGGTCTGGCAACGTCATACACCCTTTTTATACCTGTGAATTTCTCAGTAAATGGTCCAGATGAAAATAAAGAGGTGAACAGTGTCTTTTGGAAATGCAACATGGCTTAATGCAATCAATGATGAGACAAAAAGATGTACTGTTAGGCAAAAGCTAAGAAGCAAAGGAATTGTTACACGAATTGGTAAAGGGAAAAAAAGTGCTGTGGTTACAGTCTTCCTATTTAAACTTGGTGCTCGGTGTGCTGATCAAGATGTCATCCCATCAGCCACAGCATAGTTCTTCTGCCTGATGAGAATTGTAGTCCCCACATCAACAATATTAAGGCAAAAAAATCTGCTCTGTTAGCAGCAGTGATTGAGAAAGTGGCAGGAATGAAAACCTACAACCAGCCAGTTTTCCAGGATCTTATTTTTACAATCCTGCTCCATTAGGTGCTTTGAAATCTGGTTGTTTTCATAGTCTGTGCAAGTAAAAAATAGAAAGCCAACTGCATTTTTGTTACTTTCTTTTGTCCTGGACGTACATATGATTTCCTTACCATAAAGTTCTTGTTTTACATTCTCAGCCCTCTTGCCCTGTTTTTCCTGTTTTGAGTCTGTCAGCTAATAATCCTCGACTTCCACCTGTAGCAAGAAACAGCACTGTCACCATTTCAGAAATAAGCTGTAAGTCTTCAGTGACACTTCAGCAGTCCGGGTATTTGAAAGGCACATGTACATGAAAAAGACTAGTGCTATATTTCCTCTTATTTATCAAATCAGCAATTAAATGACTTACTACTGACATTTTATTGTGATTATTATGACATTTATTTATTTGGCTGATGCCTTTATCAAAGGCAGTTTACAACATTTATGGTACAATTGGCTACATTTCTTTTGGTTTTTCAATTGGAGCACAGGCAGGTCAAGTGACTTGCTCAAGGTCAGACAGTATTAGTAGCAGGATCTGAACCCTCAACAGGGTTTGAGGTCCAAAGCCTTAACCACTATACCATGCTGCTTGTCTATATTTTTGTATATATTTAAAATATAAATAAAATATATAAATATGTGATAACGTACCTGCCAAATAATATAAAGAGTACACAACATGTGTTTCGCCCAAATTGGGGCATGTCAGTTGTATGCATCTTTGCTTCCCCTTACAGGGATCGAACCTCAGATATCAGCACCTGAGGCAAAGCCTGTGATGTTGCACCACAGCAGCTGGTTCGCTTACTTGACAGGGTGAAGATTGGAGTATTACATTCACAGGTCTGAATCACAATCTGATTATCTGGTAGGTAACCATCCAAATAATCAGATTGCAACTCAGACCTATAAATACGTATAAATAGGTAGATCTTTATTTGTCCCCTGAGGGAAATTTGGCTTTTTATGGAAGCTCTTTAAATAAATACATGCATAAATAGGTAGATACAGTAAGAAAGAATATACATACGCACTTTGGTCTGAACACACACCAGAATGACTGTAAAGCAAGAAAATTTAAAAGAAAGAAAAGTTCTGACTTCGCTGTCACAGTCTTTTAATTAGCTTGTTGATTCGGTGGGCCTCTCTTCGAAAGTGATGTTACCATTCCAGCACACCACAGCACAGAAAATCGCACTGGCAGTCACAGAGTTATAGAGAAAGTGAAGGATGTCACTTTTCACATTAAAGTAGCTCAGTCTCCTAAGGAAAAAGAGCCTACTCTGCCCCTTCTTTTATTGTTCTTTTGTGTCCAGAGACCAGTCCAACATGTTATTAATTTGGACCGCCTCTAAATCGATTCCCTGAATTGTGACCAGACATAGAGGCTGTTTGGTGTGGCAAAAGTCGACAACCATTTTGTTGGCTTTTCTGATGTTAAGATGTAGACAAATCTCTTTTCACCAAGAAACAAATTTCTCCACAGACTCCTATACTCTGTCTCATCCCCTTTACCAATAAACCCTATAAGTGCATAATCATCTGAGAATTTCTGCAAGTGAAATGCCCTATTGTTATATTTGTAGTCAGAGGGTGAAGAGAAAAGGCAACAGGACTGTTCCTTGTGGTGCTCCAGTGTTGCTCACATTCGTAACAGAGACACAGTCCTTGGATCTCACAAACTGCAGTGTGCCCGACAGATAGTCCATTATCCAGGAAACCATAGGCTTGTCAACCACCTGTATATGCAGTACTGTCAAGAATTGGAAATTAGATTATGAAGGGTTGGTAACCCATTTAATGAAAACAACAAAATTATGGCAAATAAAAATTGTGCGTACTCCATAGGCTATGTCTTTAGTCAGTTTTATTCATCTTCCATGGAGCTCCGTGCTTGTCAGATGTGGTTCTCAGCTGAATGTCAACTTCTGGTGCTGTCATTCTTTAAATAGCCTAAGCAGAGAAAGAGGTGGAACCTCCAGTCGACATGGAGTTAAAATTTGTCTGAGGACTCATCCTCCAGTCTGTGGGTGAAAGAGAAGAAAGCTTTGGTGACTGTACACCCTGAGGTGATTGGAGAGGTAGGCTTACCTTGGTACAGCTTCATAGATGCTCCACATGCACATCTGTGCGACAAAATATACAGTATATATACATATTGTGTGTGTGTGTATATATATATATATATATATATATATCTCTATTATAATGAAAAAATCCTGGGACGAGATGTGACTTTTTCAGAGAGATACTTTCATGTCCCACGAGGTGAGACTTTGTGCCAAGAGATTTAATCACGTCCAGTGCCAGAAATAAAAGACAAAGAGTAGATGACAAAGTAGAACGTCGTAAATAATTCAAAAACATTGGTGCGATACACATGTAGAGCAGGTTAGAGATAATGAAAGTACTAAAATTCAAAAGTCTCAAAAAAATGATAGTAAAGATTGCATTAGCGCAAACAAATGGAAATTATTACTCAGTGAAATAACGGAACAATGAAAAGATATCGAATATATTGTTCAGATTTAAAGTCAGAGACTTGTAGATCATCTAATTCGTGTTGCCATCAGGGAAAAGTAGTGTTTCTTCCCAATGAAGAGGCGTATCCGTAAGAATTAAAAGATTTGTTGTTTGGTGAAAGTGAAATCCACATACGTGAGTGGCAGAGACACGAAGTGGTAGATGCATAGTGCAGATTGGGGGGCTTGGTGAGCAAAGCGAAGCCTCCTAGTATATATATATATATAATATATATATATATATAATATATAAAATATCAGAGTTTAAAAAGTTTACTATATTTTCTAGGTATCTATCTATCCACACATTATCTTGAAATTTGCAGGGTCCTGGTGAGTAGCTCTGATCACAAGACAGGAATGAAACCTAAAGGGGCCACTAATCCATTACTGGGCATATTTAGGTTGTTGTGGGCATTCATCCATAAAATACCAATCCAGATTATCCAGTCAATGTTTCATGCACATCTCTGGGATGTGGGGGTAAGCCATCTGGAGAAGACCCCAAAAACTTACAAAGAATGTTCAAATTCCATACAGACAGAAATTGAACTTGTACCTCTGGAGTTATTACGTAGCTCTACAACTTTTCTGCCATGCATCTAACAATTAATTATGAGATACTACAGTATATTCATTAAGCTGCCATCAAGTGCATTAAAATTAGAAAAAAAATTTTGAGACAACAACTTCAGAGTTAATTATCAAACATTAAAACCAGCCATTAAAAATGTGTCTTACAAACCGCAGATATTAATCATTATCCTTGCGTGTTTCCTAGTAATTTTTAAAGAAAGTACTAAATATCATCAGAGTTACAAAAAAAAATCATGCATTAGGATCAAATGCCAGCTCATCCATAGTCTGTGTGCAATGCTCCTTTCCTCTAGATGGCCACTAAGATTCAAGATTTGCCCATTTTATTTGCTTTGTATTTTGAATCCAGCAGATGGATAACAGGCCACACCCTGTTATGAGTGGGCATTGTATTTGTTTTAAAAATGATCTGTAAACACAGCTTTCATGACTTCATGATAATGGCATTCAATGCTGTTGTATAGTAAGCATTTTTGTCAGTTATGCTCAAACTTCAACAGAGATGACACCATTATTAGCTTTTCTGCCTTAGAGCTTTGAGAACCAGCATCCAAATCCAGTCTCGAGTGCTTTGCACTTGATTCTAGTGTTCATTTTTTTTCTGTAGTTTTCCTTTCTTGTTCTAAATGAATGATAGATTGATTTTTTTTTTACTGCCCCATTGTCTAATAGATTGAGTTTTTGTTGGTTTTTTCCATCCACTGACAGCCTTGGGCAGCATTCAGTGCCTTCTTCTTCATCTACGACTGAGCATTGTGCTGAAGGTAATGTCTGTTAGCCTTACATTTTTTGTCTCGTGTTATTTATGCTACCTCGTTAATGTTTTGAAATGTGAAAACTTGACATATGCCAAATATTTTTTATCTCTTTTATATCCACATTTTACGAGGTTTGCTACACGTTGTCAGGATTCTCTAGTTTCTGTGAGTTGTATACATTTAGAAATGTCTGTGAAATTCAAAACATGGCATGTAATATATTGGCCTTCTTCGTATAGCTACCACAGTTCTCTGCTATATCTCAGTTTAGTTTCTTGTGACGGAAGCACAATGACATCTAATGTCTAGAAAATGTGATTGCAGTACCAGATTTTATGGTAAAATGCTGACCTCAATAGGAAAAAACATGAAATGACAATCATCTCATTCTAAATAACAAAATATTAATGTGTTTAAAACATCTGCTAACATTCTGAGCTGCTCTTAGTCAGTTTTAGGTATCTGCTCTAAATGACAGTTCTTAATTCTTTACTGAAAACCAAAAATGCACACATTCAAGTGCTAAATCAGATATTACCCTTACCTTCCAAGGGCATCCATGAGAAAATGACTTTAAATGAAGAATCAGGGAAACATGCTAGATGAAAAGAGCAAACGAAGGACATTTTGAAGGACTTCATGAAATACGAACTTATAATAAAATTAAAGTACAATCCCACTTTAGATGTGAGAAAAAGAAAAAGAGTGGTTTACTAGATAAAAATGTAGAAATTATACTGTTAAGTGTGTCTAAATAAATATGAAAAATCACACATTTAAGAATCCAAACTAAAGAGAGCTCCAAAGCAGGCACATGGCAGAGGGGAGTGTGGAGCTCTTCTTGTTAGTGACATTTTTTTAAGAATAAAATCACATCTCCGTTCACTTACTGAAAAGCAGCTTAGCCAGACCAACACCAGCTCTTAACTTGGTTTTATCTTCTCCCAGCAGTTTACAAAATATTAGAAGAAGAGGAGAACTTAGACTTACTTTGTATGATAAACTGCTTCCTTCACTAATAATTTCACAACTTGTTTTATTTAATCCAGCTATACATTATGAGCAGTTAGTCTACATGAATAATTATGATATTCACATAAACATTATTTTTCTATAAATTGTGGAAATTATGTGGAAATGCACTTAAGACTGAAGCTAGGAACATTTTTTTGGACAAAGGGTCACAGAAATTGGAAACTATTTAGTCATGGAACTTGGAAACCTGGACACATTTTAAAGTATGTATATACTAGATAGATAGATACTTTATTAATCCCAAGGGGAAATTCACATACTCCAGCAGCAGCATACTGATACAAAAAACAATATTACATTAAAGAGTAATAAAAATGCAGGTAAAAACAGACAATAACTTTGAATACTGTTAACGTTTACCCCCCACACCCCCTGCCCCCCGGGTGGAATTGAAGAGTCACATAGTTTGTGGGAGGAATGATCTCCTCAGTCTGTCAGTGGAGCAGGACAGTGACAGCAGTCTGTTGCTGAAGCTGCTCCTCTGTCTGAAGATGACACTGTTTTGTGGATGCAGTGGATTCTCCATAATTGATAGGAGTCTGCTGAGCGCCTGTCGCTCCACTACAGATGTCAAACTGTCCAGCTCCATGCCTACAATAGAGCCCGCTTTCCTCACCAGTTTGTCCAGGTGTGAGGCATCCTTCTTCTTAATGCTGCAACAAAGTGCACCAAATTAACATAATTTTGGACTAAAATGCTTTTCAGACAGCCTTGGTGTCACAATCCCTCTTTATCCACTAACAGATGTGTTTGGTGCCCTCCCAGATGGGCTTAAAGTGGAGAAAAACAAACAAACTGTAATTGCCTTTACCTCACTACTAGCACTTATACTTATCTTTCTCAACTGGAAGAATCCCACCTCACCACTTTTAAGTCAGTGGATAACTGATGTCCTATACTGTTTGAAATTGGAAAAAATCTAATTCTCACTCAGAGGATCTGTTCAAAACTTTTTTTTTAAATATGGCAGGATCTAATCAATAACATTTTATAATAAGATTCTATATCAGGGAAAAGGATACTCTTTCTTCCTTGCTGCTTCAAATATTTGCTTTGTTGGATGGTTATCTCTTTCTTTTGGGCTGTGGTTGAATTTTAGTTTTGTTAAGTTTGATTTGATTGTATGGATTGTTATTTGCATTTAACACAATAAAAAGATCTCATATTGAAATAACATTTTCAAACCTGCTAAATCCATTTCAAGATTGTTGGGGGCCAGAGCCTATCTCAGCAGCACTAGATGCAAAGCAGGAAACAGGCCTGCCCATGGGCACCAGTCTGTCATAGAGCCCACTCACCCATATATCTACGCTCACACTGGGGGCAGTTTGAGTTACCACATAACCTAGGCTACAGTTTTTTAATGATGTAGGAGGTAAACTGGGACAGAAACCCATGCAGCTACTGGGAGAACATGGAGATTCACAAATACAATATCCAGGAGCAGGATTCAACCCCAGGATGTTAGAATTGTGACATGACCGCACTAACCACTGCACTATCTTGCTACCCTAAATTAAAATATCAACTCCAAAATTTGGTATTGTGTCATCAAACTGTTATTTCTTGCTCACACTGTCTTTGTAATTTTAGCTTAGTGATTAAACAGAAAAATTAAACCTTTGATATGTAAAATGAAAGTGACCACCTGCCCTTTGAACTCAGTCCCTAACAAAGTGGCAAAAAAACTCAATGTCCATACTTGTGGCACCCTTTCTTAGCATGGTGAAAAGCACTTTACTGACAAGTAGTGTTCACAATGTATTAAAAATGTCTGTTCCAAAGAAATCAGATTTACACCATATAAGTGGATTTAATAATTACAGACCAATCCCAGGCATACTTTTAAAGTCTAAAACAGGACAAGAGCTTTTTCTTTTTTTAATGATTTTAACCACTGCAAACTATATGAAAGATTTCAGTTCATTGTTCTACAGTCAAATATATTTTGACAGGCTAATCTGTTTTATTTTGCCACAAGATTTCAGACCAACATTTGACACTTTTGTCATCAGTGTCTATTATACAAAGTGGAAAACTACACTGGAATGTCATGTGCTGTTTTTGCAAATTTATCAAATCATTTTCAAAGACTACAGAAATATGATAATTATCTGCTGTCATTACACACTTCAATTAGATTCTGTGCCTCTCAATGCTAAGATTATTTTTTAATATGATACCTATAGGAGATAAAGTTTCAAAACATTATATTTATTTATATATATTTTATCAATCAAAATAATTATCTATTTACAATTAGAACCTAATTGTTTCAACGGGTTAAAACACTGGATTTATGATAAGGAGAAGCCAGTGATGGCCAATGCAGTATGCAGACATATAGTTGCTTGAAGCTTGAGCCATCACCAAATGATGTAAATGAAGTCAGCTGTCAGACAATGCGACTGAAGTTAGATGTCCATTTACAGCTGATGCTAGTGTAACAAATGTAAAGTCAGCAGTTTTTAACCAGTACTTTTACATTTGTTAGATTAGTTGAGTTCTCTTATTTTTCTCAAATATTTTGTTAAACTTCATCATTTAATCTTTTAGATGTGACTTGTGATGTAGTCAGACTTTATCCATTATTTTGATTTTATTTAGTTACACCCTTGAGTCCTTCACTCTAGTCAAAAATGGCTAATCATTAAAATGAATCAGCATGGTTTACATCAGATCAAATTTTCACCCCACTCAGCCCCATGTTTATTGCTTTTTGGTTGACTTAAGAACATAGTTTGTCAAAGAAGAGGAGACCATTCTGTTAAACATTCGATTTGGTTAGCTAATAGAAAGGTGCTCCAGTATCTCTTCCAGATATAAAAATAGTAGAGGTTTCATCTCCTACTACATGACTTCATAACCTGTTCAAGAGTCTCAAAATTCTTTCTGTGAAAGCCCGTCTTTTGTGTGTATTTAATCAAAATTATCACCAGTTTCCCTGAGCATGTGATCCACTGTTTATTTCAGGGAATGCTGCTGCTGAATTTTATCTCCTTGCACAAGAATTCTTTTTCTTCTTTTTTCCCCCCACTTCTATGTGGTGCTTATTGTGCTTGATCAATCTTCTCCAAAGAGCTCAGTCCTGTACCTTCTTCCCAGTCAAAACCTTTTCCTTCAAATCTTCTTTGTCTTTATCTTTCCACCTATGCTTTGGCCTCCCTCACTTTATTTTCCCCTGTAGTTCCATTCCTTTCACACTTTTGTCCACATTTTCATTGTCTCTCCTCATCACATGTCCATACCACTTCAACCTACTTTCTTGTACTTTCTTAATTGGCTCTCCTACTTTTGTTGTACCTTTGCTTGTCTCATTTCTTATTCCATCATTTGCTGTAACTCCACACATCCATCTGAACATTCTCATCTCCGCCACATCTTCTCCTGTGCTCCCTTTACTGCCCATGTCTCAGCTTCATACATCATTGCTCATCTTACCACTGTCTTAAAAAGCTAACCTTTAAAATTTGCTGTAATTCTTGAATCGCACAATATTCCTGATACATTTTTCCAATTGTCCCATCCACACTTCGCTCTCAAATTTATCACTGCATCTAATTTTCCATTGTGGGTTACCACTGATCTTAAATGTTTAAACTTATCCTCCCTTTTCAATTGCTCTTCTTGCAATCTAACTTCTGAATCCTGATTATCATTAAACCTCATATATTCTGTCTTCTTCCTGTTTATCTTCAACCCTCTGTTTTCCAAAGCCCATCTCCATTCTTCATCTTCCTCTCCACTTCCGGTGCTGCATAACACAATGTCATCAGCAAAAGGCACAAACCAGGTGGATTTGGCTTTTATCCCATGACTCAATCCATCCATAATCAGACAATTCTCTGCACAAGAATAAACACATTTAATTCTTTGGACATTCCTTTTAGAATTGACATCCTTTACATCTACAACTCTGTGATGGCCAGTGTGATTTTCTACACTGTGGTGTGCTGGGATGGTAACTTCGCTTCAAGATAGACTCACTTAATCAACACACTAATTAAAAGGACAAATTCAGTTATAGGACACACTCTGGATCCCCTGGAGCTAGCAGTAAATGACAGAATTAAAATAAAACTGAGTGCCATTATGAACAAAGCTGCACATCCTCTCTCTGACACATTAACGCGGAGGACTTCCAGTCAATAAATTCTTCAGCAGAAGTCTGTCAAGAAACACTACTGGAGCTCCTTTATACCAACAGTAATATGTGTAGCTAATGTGACTGTGACAGTCAAGTCAGAAGTTTTATTTATTTTTCATTTTCTTGCTTTATAGTCACTCTGGTGTGTGTTCATACCAAAATAGGTGTGTATATTTATATTTATTTACTTATCTATTTATGTATTTAAAGAGCTTCTGTAAAAAGTTAAATTTCCCTCTAGGGACAAAGAAAGTTCTATCTTTCTATCTATCTAGAACATTAGAACAATCTAGGCACAAACCCTTTTAGTCCCAGGATGCATTTAGTTGCTCATCTTTTCACTAGTACCAATTTAATTCATCATGCCATCAATACTCTCAATTCAAAATGCTGTATCAATAGAAAAAAAATCCATCAATTATTCCACACAATGTCAGTAGCTTGTGAATAAATTATACTGTGCATGTAAAATAACACACAACATGTGACAAATTATGTAACACATTTTCAGACATATTAAAATAAGACCCTAAACACAATATGTTGGGAACATCAGAAAATAAAAGTAACCCCAAACATTATGTGAAAAAGACAATTTCCCCTCTGGGATTAATAAAGTATATAAAAAAAAAGAAGGCGTCCATTTTCTAGTAATAAAACTATATATAACAAATTGGTATGTAGAATATGTATGCAGTAAAAGTTAACTTGTATATAACACTGTAGCTGCTGTTGTGTTACATTTATTGTTTTTTATGTGAATTGAAGTAGGCACACAACAGCTGACTGGAGAACTTTGACTGGAGATTTCAACAAAACTATTTAAACTACAGGCTTGGCATAATAAAAAGGGAGTCAGTGGATTTACCAAATCATGATCAGTAAAGTGAAGTTCTTCAATATCCAATTTCCAGTATCATTAATGAGAAGTTGCACCAACTGAAACTGGGAAAATTTTGGACATCCTACTCCCAAACAGCCATTGGCCCAGGTTGATGATGTGGTTAATGAGGATTACGTTTGTAAGTGTAATCAATAAACTTTAAAGCTTTGACTTGATGACCACATTTCATACAGTGTACTGACGGAGACCCTTATGAGACTACGTTTTGTATAATTTGTGTGTTAATCACATATTTGGCATTCTATACTGTATGTAAAAGATGTTTTTAATGCATGTTATTGAGTGTTGCTATGATAAAGCATGTCTGAGTACGGTATAACCTTTCTTGGGTGCTACAAGTAGGACCAGCATTATACAAAATAGGGCAGCACAACAGTTAAAAAAAAAACAAAAAACAGTCTTTTATGTAAGACCCGGGAGTCAAGTTATTGTCACAGAGTTAATGGATGAAATTTATTAAAAATGCAACTGCATTTTTTGTTTCCAAGTAAAAATGTCTAAGTTCAAAAAACACTGCCACTTTCATACAAAATTACATGCAGAGCTACTTCTATTGTCAGTTTTTTGTCAGGGCAGATTATATATTTATTTTCATGGGCCATAATTAATCTAACAGAAAAATCTGTAAAGCTGATCAAGCATAGTGTGCTGTTATTTTTAAGATAACCGTTTCAATAGTCCTTCAGGAAAGTGTAGCGAATTGCAGCATGGAGAAATGTTTTAGCTATGCGGACAGCTGATAGAGAACTTAAAGATCAAACCTTTTTTAAAAAAATATGACATGCTGCATATTTCCAATACAAAGAAACACATTCATGCACATTGCTATGTGTTTTTCACAAGAAAACGTATGGGAAGTCGCCGCTGCCAACCTCTCCTCCCTGGCTTTCCTAGAAGCCACCTTATCCTAGTTGAGGATAGCCACACTAAGGGTGATTCATCTTTTTTTACACTAGAGATGTAAGAGCCAATCTTAGAAAGTTAATGCTTTAAGTTAAACTCATACTAGTGTTTGCTTAAGTAGAATAGAATACAATCTTCTTATAGCTATTAGTATATGATATAGTCTTTTACCCCCTATAAGTTAATATGAAATAGAACTTTCCTGTTATAATCATTAATACAGTGTGTTAATTGAGTCAGTTTCTGTTTGGAATTAGTCTCATGGCTAGCATGAACTGAAAGACCCATTTTGTAGGCAGACAATTGTGGAATGAGTACATGAAGATGCCTTCAGACAGGAACTAATAAACACCTTTCTTCTTGTTAGAATGGCACAAATATCGCTGGGAACAAAACACTTTATTTTGCAAGTGTTTTCTTGCAATGTGTAACAGAGTTTCACTGCAAATTTAATTTTGCACAAAATCTTTTGCTCAACATTATTGATGATTGAAATAAGCTGCAGTGTGTGCAGTTGCAAAGATAATGAGTGGGAAGCGCTGCAATATCATTGTGGTTTATAGAATTTTTTTTTACTTTCAGGGTAGCACATAGCTTGTCTGATTTTGTTGCTTAGCGATTTTCTGTGGAGATGTGGATGGGTGGAATATTGCAGGTGGGAAGAAATGATGTACACCATTGTAAACAAAAGCTGACGGGGAAGTAGGAAGTCCCTTCTGTGCAAAGAAGTTTGTGGAAGAGAGTTCTTCAAGGCAACTACAGTAAGAGGGAGGTTATTGAACTGGTTGGATATTCCTATAGGTGGAAGTATTCAAATGCCACAAGACAGAGTTAGTGCCCTGATATTATTAAAAGAGCATAGGCAGCCTAGAAGAACAGAACAGAGTTTGGGGAGCTTTGGTCAAGACTGAATAGTCTCAAGATTTGCATTAGGCCACTGAATTAATTCCAAGTCTTGCTCTGCAAGTACAGGGCCAGCAAAAATAAAGCACCAAATTTCACAAGGTCATTGCATGATGTGGAGGCAGCTGAGTGTGGGGTGGGGGGGTCCTTTGATAGGCGATCCCTTGTACTTTTCAGTCGGCTACATGCCTGGGTCGGGTGTGCACCGTGCTTTTGCTGTCGAATCGTTCTTCAAAAACAACGACTCCATCATCACTACACAATGCGCTTTCCAAACGGACTTCAGCATTCCTCCTAACGATTATGTCCTAAATTGGAAAACAATTCTTCAGTGGGTGGCTAAATTCAGACAGACAGGTACAACATTGAACATAAAATCTCCAGGCCGTCCTCAGACTGTACAAATGCCTGAAATCATCCAAGCTGTAAGGGCGTCATTTTTGCAATTTCCTAGACGTTCAGCACGCAAACAAGCTTCTGCCTTAGGCATTTCCAACACGTCTTTGAGGAGGATTTTGCATGAGGACCTTAATTTCCATCCATACAAAATGATGGTAGTGCAGGAACTCACTGAGACAATCTGGGTGAGCCGCAGAGAGCTGTGTGTGAACATTCTGCAAACCGTTCATCGAGATGTCATTGCGATGTGCAGTGACAAGGCACATTTCAATTTGAATGGTTGCGTAAATAAGCAAATCTTTCACTATTGGGCTGAAAACTACCCTTGTGAACTTCATCAGAGACCCCTGTACAGTAAGCATGTTACAGTTTGGTGCGCTGTTGCAGAATTTGGCATCGTAGGCCCCTACGTTTTTGAGGAGAGGAGAGCAATGGTCACCGTCATTTCAGAATGTTACATTGAATTGCTAGAGAACTTTTTGTGGCCCACACTGGAAGAAATGGATGTGGTGGATGCCTGGTTTCAACAGGATGAAGCAACAACTTATAGAGCGCGGAGATCCATGCAAGTTTTGAGGGAGATGTTTCTGGGGAAGCTGATCTCCCTGTGCAGTGATGTCGGGTGGCCTTCATGTTCGCCTGATCTTGCTCCATGCGATTTCTTCCTTTGGGGCTATCTCATGTCAAAGGTATACACACACCAACCTCAAAACCTTGAAGCCCTCAAGGACACCATTCGCCACGAAATCGCCGCTATTCTCCTTGAAATGGCTGAACGAGTCATGCAAGCGTTCAGAAATTGTCTCTAAGAGTGTATCACTAATGATGGCCACCACCTTGAAGACATAATTTTTAAAACACAGTGAAAAAAATCTATTTTGTATAACTTTTCTTGTATAACTCCCAACCTCTCCTCTATACAGTCTTTCATGTCAAGCCAAGACCTTTCTTTAACATCATTGCCTGTTCATATGAAGCTAATCACTATCTGTCAGTGCTTCCACTTAAATCTTAATAATTGTAAGGCTTTCCCACTATCAATTGATTATCTGCCCTTTTGTTCTTCATTTTTTTCTGCTGTTGAACTCTGTGCTGATACTTGTTAATTTTTGGCATTGTCATTGATTCCATCTTTCTGACAATTCACGTTTAAAGTATTTTCCTCCTTTCTGCTCTGAGATAGAAAGTCTCATGCATGGTCATGTGGATAATGTTGATCCATAAAAGAACAACCAAACACTGTAATTGTCTCATAAAAATCCCTGGTATCGCTGACATATTTGTTGTGTGGTAGAGTCTTAATCAAAATCTAGAATGTGAATTTAATTGCTATTCAATTAAGTTAGATTTAAAGTTTACACTTTCTAATCTTATTGATTATATAATTAATTTAAAGTTGCCTGTTAACTTTAATGGCACTTCTAAACTGCAGACTTACTTTGAGACATGCTGTTCATTTAAATAGACACATGAGGGCACTATTTACCTACATTTTGCATCCTGAAACAGAACAGAAGCCTTTAATGAAAATGAAGTGTGCTGGATATTTCGTAGCATTTCGAGCAAAAGGATGACAATGTTCACTGGCCAGCTGTGCAGTTGTGCACCTACATACAAAAATAACACATCTGTAATTCATTGCCATATACAAAAGAAACATGCTGCTTGCATGATTGAACTGCAGCATCAGCTCAGAATGATGACTAGTGGTCAACTCAAATGAGACAGACAAGTGCAATGATAAATCAATACATGTTTCCAATCAATTAAACCTTTGAGCCAGGGTACCATTCCCACTAGCTGTACAGAAAAATAGTTTACCAAAAAAGGAATATGGCTTAAAGTCCAGCTAGCCACAGCCAATGACACCATACTCATGACTGAGTTTGGCACTGGGAGTTTTATCACAATAAAATGCTGCAACATAGGTAAAGACTGGCATAAAATCAGTGATAGTACAGACAAAAAAATCTTAAAACCAGACAAACAGCTGACAGCCTTGCCAAGAAGCTAACTGCTGCTGTGTAGACATGGAGAATCATAGGCAAAAGTATACAGTAGTGACAAGTGTTCATGATAATGCCAGAACATTATGGTCTCTAATTTAGGCATCTCATTAGTACAAATGCAAATCACAGCCAATGACATATTTAATGTGTATTTTATTTGTAGCGAGAGGCTACTTGAGCTTGTCTGGAACAACAGAGACTGTGTGACAGTTAACATGCTCTAACCATAATTTATTCCTGAGCACACCAGTCTAGTCCTATTCCTTAAAAAATGGTTAAAGTTCTTGCAGTAATGTAAAGTCCAGTTTATCCACAATTCTTACTCATATTATGTGCAAATACAACTTTCCTGGGCAATTTATCCCTATACTGTATTATAGTCAGTAACAAATTTACATTTTTCCCTGTCCCGTGAATCAATATAGGTGAATCTTACAATATTTTTCATGCTGAACTCAAATATCTAATCAGGCTTTTAAGTGACACACAATTACAATTTAAAATAAGGGCATATTTGCACTCACCTAAAAGGTAGGAGTGTACAATTTGCTGCTGCATTTGGCCCCAGGAATATCCCTACTTAAGGGGTTCAGCAGAAGTCAGTAAGCATAATGAGATTCCACTTGCCTTGGTATTGCTTTTCCATTTCAGAAATGTCCTGATGAAATTGTTTAACATGATTGTTGCTTGCTGTTCTGAGATTTCTAGGAAAAAATCCTTGGGAATTCAAGAAATTTAAGCAGTTTTAAAGATGTTGTGGTAAAGTGTGGTCTGTGGCAGATTAGTGCAGGTAATAGTGCAGCTTAGACTTGATCAATGTGGGTGTGTGGGAGAAAAGCCATAGAGCCGCACTTTCTTGGTGCTCCATGGCATGTTAACAAGGCACCTACAGTCATGGGGCTATAAAGAGTCTGAGGAGAAGTAAATGGGAGAGAAGAATTGACAAATACACTGCACAACAATTGTTTTGAAAAGTCTTGCTTCGCGGAAAGTTTTTGCTGATTGTGACAGCACAAATACTGGGTATGCACAAATATAGTTTTGGTTTTACTGCATCATGTAGGAATTCTGAGAAATAGACATTTATATGTTTACTGACAATAATGTATTTAGTCATGTTTATGTTTCGCATAAGCTATTAAACTCAACAGAATTAAAAGTGTTTTGCTCCTGATTTTCTTTTGTATTCAATGTCTGGTGCATCATGTTGCAGTGTCCAACAGTAGTCAGCAAGCATTGGTGGATTCCAGTTGCCCTGATATCATTTCTCCATTGTAGAAATGTCCTGGTGAAACCTTTCACCGTGTTCGTCACTGACAGCACTGAGATTTTCAGGGAAGAAAGTGTGAGTGGAGGAAATGAATCTTGAGTGACATGTTGCACTTCATTGTCTTGTATGCTTTGAGAAGTTTGTCTACCAGCTGAATGTAGTTTGGGGCTCTGTAATTGCCCAGAAAATTGTCAACAACGTCTTTGAAGGCTTTCCAGGCAATTTTTTTTCCGGCCCAACTAACAGATCTTCAAACCATTTGTCACTCATAACATGTCTGATCTGGGGGCCAACAAAAATGCCCTCTTTGATCTTGGCGTCAGTTATTCTTGGGAACATCTGTCTTAAATAACGAAAACCTTTGCCTTCCTTGTTCAGTGCTTTCACGAAATTCTTCACGAGTCCCAGTTTTATGTGAAGATGAGGCAAAAATATCTTTGCCGGGTCGACAAGCAATTCATGTGCTATACAATTTTTCTGTCCTGAAAGTAACTTTTTACGGAGTGGCCAGTTCTGTCAAGAATAGTGCAACTCTTTGGCACGGCTGTCCCATTCACAGATGAAACAACAGTACTTTCTATAGCCGAGCTGCAGTCCTAGTAACAGAGCAACAACTTTAAGATCTCCACAGATATTCCAGTTGTACCTGCTATACTGGATGTGCTTCAGCAACAGTTCCATATTCTCATACATTTCTTTCATGTGTGCTGCATAGCCAACAGGTACTGAAGGATAAATGTTGCCATTGTGTAGCAGCACAGCTATCAAGGCTTAACATTGACGAATCAATGAAGAGACGCCACTCTTCCGGGTTGTGATCACAACCCAAGGCTGAAACAGAGTCTTGTGCAAAAAATGTGGTTATATCATGATGTCGGCCTCGAAACACAGAAATTTTCGTACCTGGTGACAACAAACGCCATTCCTGCAGTCTCGAACCCAGCAGCTCGGCTTTTGCTTTTGACAGACCCAAATCTCTGACCAAATCCTTCAATTCGGACTGTGTTATCGGATGTGGATCGTTTAATAAGCATGGTTCAAAATCCGGGTCAATGTCACTGTCAGTACCCTGCATTGCAGTTTCTTCATCTGGTTCGTCTAAGGTCCAATCCTCTGGTGGTTTCGGAATTGGAAGACTGTCGTCATGTGGCACAGGTCTCATTGCTGAAGGCAGATTAGGATATTCAATTGACTTCTTGTTTTTGGCATAGAAACCAGACACATTAGTCAAACAGAAGTAACAGTCCGTCACATCTTTCTGTTCTCACCATATCATCAGAACAGCAAATGGCATCGTCTTTCGAGTGCCTCTGAGCCAGGCTTTCACACTGACAACACATGTCGCACAGCAAATGTGAGGCGCCCATTACTTGTCTTGATCACCAGTTTTGCAGCCGAAATACAGATGATAAGCTTTCTTCACAAGAGCAGTCATCCAACCTCTTTGAGGCGCAAGTGTATATTCGCCACAGATATAGCAGAATGTACCACGGCTGTTATGACATTGATGAGACATATCGCCCGACACCAAAGCATCTATAGCATCAAGCTTACTTACTGTTATATTGCTACAGATACTATACTTTACTATACTGATAATATACATACAAACTGACTATCTATATTAACCAAATGAGCAGGATTGGTGTATGCAAGCAACCTTTATAGCATGCTGAGACATTGTCAAGCTTGTTCAGACCTGCCCAAGCATGCCAAGGATGTCAACTTCCACAGAACAGCTTCCAACCTGGCCTGATTCCATGCCTGGACATGCCCAGGCTGCACAAACCGTTGTTGATAAGTCACTTATGGGAGCAAAAATGTTTGGATACAAATATAAGGAAAAATCATGACAAAACTGAAACAGTACGTGATGGGTAAATTTTGATATGATATTCGTGATCAGCACCCAAAAATCTATAAGAAACACCCATCAGTCTTCAAGAAGCAAAAACTTTGTTGTGCAGTGATATATGTACTATTTTGCCCCGCTCTTGTTGTTTCTGAGTCCTCATTGCACTATTCTGTCCTAGTCATGACTAGCGATAAGTGAACCCTGATGAATTCGCTTCACCTCAAGTTTAGCAATATCACAGAAATGATTGCAAATGTCACCAATCTCCATGAAATGCACTGAAGTCAATGTTGAAAGAGGAACTGAACTACTATAGTTTTGAGTGATTACAATGATGCCTCAAATGACAAAACAACAGAGAGGTAAAGAATACTACAAAGAAAATACAATAAACTGCCTCAAACTAACAATGAGTAAATAAAATACAAATCATTGCATTGAGAGAGTTCTAAGCTAGGGGCACACACTGGCCATGCCACGAACTGGCAATGTAGAACTGGCCTGCTCCATTGTTTGAAGTCATAGTTCCGGGCACAGTGGAAGCATCTTTTTTCTTTCCAATGTATCTGTGCAGGTGCCTTACACCTTCTTCTATCAAGAACAATGAAATATCTTGTAAATAGTAATAAATATTTTGCTTTTATTATTTCACAGCATGTCCTGAATATTCTGAGGAGGTCAAGGGGAAGGAGAAGGGTTCCTTTAAGGCTTGTTTTGAGTTTGTCGCTAGGCACATGGATAATTTGCATGCATAAATAGCCATGCGGTGCTGGCATAAAGGGATCAGTGTTATCAGTTTTTTACTTATTTTTATTGAACACATACGGAATGGAAATCGGGCAGTATTTCTCAACCTACAGGACAAAGTTTTACCTTTTTAAGTTCACTGGCATCCCACATTTGAAGAGCTTGGGGGTTTTAAATGAGTGAAAGAAACAAGTGCGATTAGCGGCGGGGAAATATTGGGCAGCACTGTTAGGTGCACAGGGTGTGAGGGGGTGGTTTCAGTGCATCTCAGTAGTTGAAATCACATTTTTCCCTTGTGTGATTGTGACACAGTGGCCAAGTTGGCAAATCTTACAGTAGACATGCATGAAAGTTCTGTGCATGGCTGCTACAGCTCTATGATGTCACATTGGCCTTGTTAAACATCATGGGGTTCTTGGAAAAAAATATTCGCCTAAGCAAGCCACATAGCGAATTTCCAGGAAAATGTTTGCCAAACAAGTTCACTGGATAACAGTATATTTGTGTCATAAGAGGCCTGCAGGCTTTAATCGTGCATGAGCACCCTTCTCACCAAGGATGGCTGGGGGTGCTTACCTGATTGTGAAGACACGTGCCTCATTAATTCTTTGGATGGCGAGGCACGTTCGCACCTGTGCTCTGTTAGGAGCATTGGTATAAGGGGAGCCTGCATGGGACAGAAGGAGAGAGAAGAAAGACAGAATAGAAGCAGAGCCATGAGAACAGCACTAGGGTAGAGAGATAGGACCAGCCAGCCATCCAGTATGGGGAAAGGCACCGTGGTCGTTCGACCCACGAAGGAGCAAAGGAGTGATGCTCTAGGGGTGGATCGTCAACCACTGAATAGTTTTGGTGGATTGGCTGTGATTAAGGTGGCATCATTTCTAGCAATCCGGGGTATGCCAGAGAAGAAAGACAAGAGGACAACTGACTCTGAGTGGTCTGACCAGCACCACTCATGGCAGCCAAGATGGGGGTTTGGTTGGTGAGGATCACGGCTGCTGAACTCTCCACCAGCTGATTGAGCAATGGGTGCGCTGGGGAGACAAAGAGGTCATGGTGCTGGGCTCAACTATGAGTGGAAGGAACATTGACCCAATGACTATTGGTTTTAATTCTCATTATAAGTCTTGCTTTTCAGCTCATGGATTTTCACTGTTTTTTTATTATTTATTGAAGATCTGCACTGCACTGTTTATTTGAAAACTGTTGTTTTTTGATGGTTTTAATAAAAGCACCAAGGCACTTTTAGACCTACTCCTTGCTATGTCTGTGTGTTGTGTCCTCATGCACTGACTCATCCCTCAGGTATATTATCATTGGTAGCAATATACAAGAGGCTCCCTAGATCAACTGGGAGGGTGCCGCCCATCCACACCATCACTATTCGCTGCAAACTTAGGTGAAATTCGATGATCAACAGTAGTAATGACTATTGATACCAATGTCCTGGTTTTGAAAAGAGATGCCAAGGCTGCAGGCAACCTGGGCATCACTGCTGTAATCACACTTTGCATGTGCCTCAGACAGAGAATAAGCTGTCTCAACATGTCCAAATGTGTTACAACCTCTGAATTCTGGCACACAACAGACTTATTTTATGCTTTTTTAGAAAGTTATAAAATGTTTACAAACAGCAATAAAAATATTTTAATCCTGAATTTAACTTAAAAAAACTGTACACCTTATTATGAGTTTATATGTTTAATCTACAGTCTAAACAAGGACATAACTCAAAAATAAGTCAAACATAGAAAATTTCTAACTACATTTCTGAAATTAGCATAAAAAATAACTTTTAAGTCACCCCTAAATTGTTCTGTGACAAAATCTTTGTTGATCAGTATTATCACCTGTATAATGAAGTTTCACAGTTAATTAGTCTGCTTTGCTTAGAGCATTCCTGCTATCCTTCCTGCCTATTGAATGGTTCTTTGACATCACTTCAACAATCACGCACTTGTACTTTAACGATTAGTGACAAAATAAAAGCAGCAGAGGGATTACGTGAAATTGTCAGATTCTCCTGGACTTTGACTCAGTTTTCTGACGATTGGATTGTTTCTTTTATTTTGCCCCAAGGTGTGTGTGTGTGTGTGTATTTTTTTTTCTGATTCAGCAATATAGGGGCTCAAGTCTGGCATCCATGGAGCCAGATGAGCAAATCAAGCTTTTGTGAGCTTGACCATAGGCCAAGGAAACACACACACACAACAGCTGATGCTTAAATGAGACTGGACAGCCTTGCACACAAATAAATCTGTAGGTGGTTGGCATTTTTCATTGGACTGCACCGACAAGACAGAAGTAGTGAGATGGACAGCAGTGTTATATAGCAACAAAGTACACAATGTATTGAACTTGAGGATATTTTAAGAATATTTCTATTTTGCCCGAGTATAAAATTTTCTGTCTACTTTCACATTTACCACACTGCACTCTGATATATTATGTATGACACATTTGTTACTGTAATGTTAAATCAAAATGAAAACAATACACAGATATGCACAATGCTTTACACAGTCAATTATCTAAAATGATGGCTTCACCCTCTTTATTAACAGTCACTTTAGAAACCACAATCAAGCTGAATTTTTGCTTATATGAAGTCTAGGACAATGTGCACCACTAACACCCAATCATCTACACAGTCAATCCAAGTACATTACTTTAGCGTGTGTAACAAAGCACAGCTAGACCTCTGGGACAGGGCTGAAGATACGCAATCCAAATCTCAGTCATACTTACAACTGACGTTCCTGCATTCATAGGCTGTCCTAAGCAAGGTGTACTTGTATATTTTCATCATTATGGTTTACTCACCTTGTCAGGAGTGTTACTCAAATTCAAAAAAGCTGGGAAACCTCTAAAAAGAATAAAAGGAAATTCCTTTTAATGTGAGTACTGATGTGATTAAGAGTAAGTAAGGAGCTTTACTAAACAGTATTTACCAAAGTATAACCTCTTTTGACAAACTAGCTGTGCTACAAAGCTAAGATGGGTTGAAGTCTAAGAAATCAATGTAGGTATCAGTGTTAATATTTATAATGCAATGCATATGTCTCTGTTATTTATTATGTTGTTTGTTAAAGAATTAATAAAAACAAGAGCAAGATGCAAGATTCTTTTATTGTCATTGTACAATACAATGAAATATTGTTTGGAACAAGCCTATAGATGCCTTACATTAAAGTATACAAGAGTACATATTAAACTAAGTGGTGGTTTCTGTTATAGGAAGGGGCAGTGATTGCTGTGCGTTTAATAGGCTGATTGCTTTGGGGTAAATGCTGTTTTTCAGCCTGATAGTGCAGGCATGCAGGGCTCTGAAACGCCCTTCCAGAGGGCTGAAGAGTAAAAATGCCATGGCTGGGGAGGGTTGGATCTTTACAAATGTTCTTTGCTTTTCTGCTGCAGCAGGTAGTGAAGATATCTTCCAGTGATGGTATCTGAGTGCCAGTAATTCTTTGCGACGTTTTTGATGATATGCTGGAGGCTTCCTGTTCTTAGAGGTGCAGCTAGTATAACACATTGTAATGAAGTATGTGATGAAAAACTCTTTGGTGCCCCTGTAGAAGTTAACCAGTAGCTGTTGTCGTAGTTGTGCTTTCATCAGGCTCCTCAGAAAGTGAAGCACTCTTGGCCATTGCTGTTGTGTTTATTGTCCATCAGGTCCTGGCTGATGTGGACTCCCAAGAATCTGAAACTCTGGACTGTCTCCCATGCTTATTGGATGGTGACCACTATAGTTCAGTCTCCTGAAGTTCAGAATTAGTTCCATTGTTTTCTTGGAATTAAGTGCAAAGTTGTTGTTCTGGCTCCAACTCTCCAGATTCTCAACCTCTTCTCTACAGGCTTCTTCATCATTACTGGAAATTAGGCCGATCACTGTGGTGTCGTCTGCAAACTTTATTATTATGTTAGTATCATGGGTAGGTTAGCAGTTGTTTATGAATAGGAAGTAAAGGAGAGGGCTCAGTACATAGCCCTGCGGTACCCCAGTGATTCAGTTTTATAGATGTTTAGAAGTGCTTACCAATAAGCACAGTTTGTGGTCTGTTTGTGAGAAAATCTAAAATCCAGTTACACAGGTGTGAGTTGAGACCCAAGTTGTTTATTTTGTTTTGGGGTGATGTGGAACGCAGAGCTGTAGTGAATGAACAGCATCTGCACATAGCTGTTCTTCTGCACCAGGTGGGTAGTGTGAGGGGCAAGTCATACAGTGTACTCAATTGACCTGTTTGCCCTGTAAGCAAACTGGTATTGGTCCAGGGAGGTGGGGATGTTGCTCTTAATGTGCCTGAAGTCGTTCAAAGCACCTCATAACAATGGGGGTCAGGGCAACCGGTTGATAATCTCTCAGAGACCTCACCACTGCCTGTTTCAGAATAGGGACAATTGTATCGGACTGGAGGCAAGTGGGGACAGTGGCCTGTTCTAAAGAGACATTAAATAGGCTGGTGAACACTGCTGTCAGATGTCCTGTACAATGCTTCTGGACCCATCCAGGAACCCAACCAGGGCCAGCTGCCTCATTAGGGTTAATGTGGCTTACAGCCCAAATCACCTCATGTGTATTTAGCACCAGAGTACATAATGGGGCCTCTTGCAGGGTTAGTTTGATGATGGGTTAGTTGCTGTCCTTGTCAAACCATGTAAAGCGATTGAGGTCATCAGGAAGCAATGAGTTTCCAATGTTGGTTCAGCAGGTGTTACCCTTGTAGTCTGTGATGGATCTAATCCCCTGCCACTTGCGTCGGGAGTCAGAGCTGTTAAAATGCTCCTCTATTTTTGATTTTGTAGCAGCGCTTTGCTTCCTTAATGCCTTTCCTCAAACTGAACCTTGCTGTTTTGTAAGAAAAAAAAATGTCATGTGCTTTCAATAGGTCTTGGACCTTCCTGTTCATCCAGGGTATCCTGATTGGGAAAGTACAGATGTTTTTAGTCACAGTGACATTGTCTGTGTGGAAGTTAATTTAGGATAAGACAGAGGAGGTATAGGCATTTAAGTCCATGTGATTGTCCTTTGTAGCTGCCTGTCTGAACAGTTCCCAATCGGTACCATCAAAGCAGTCCTGTAATTGCCAGACTCTGACTCCAGACACTTTAGGCTTTCTCCTGGCAATAAGGGGTTTGTATGCAGGAGTCAAGAACAAAGAAATGTGATCAGATCGGCTGAGATGGGGGGAAGGTGGTGCTGTATAAGCATTCCTATATACAATATATGTAATCCAACATATTATTCCCTCTTTTTGGGAAAATTGCTGTTTGCCTGTTCAGCATTGTATAAAACACTCAGCAGCCACACTTGAGAAAAGTGCAGATACCCATTTGGGGACACAGTTTTAAGGTTGGCATGATTAAAATTGTAGACAGTTCATAGCATCGTGCAGTTTAATCAATGCCAACTTGACACTAGCTTGTGGAGGGATATAAACTGCGGTGTGGAACACGACTGTAAATTCCCTTGGCTGATAAAAAGGTCTGCACTTCACTGTTATGAATTCTAAGTCTGGAGAGCAGTTTTGTTCAGTAATGATGGTGAAGATGTACCAAGCATTATTTACATATATGCACACCCCGCCGCCTTTGTCCTTACTGGATTTAGCAGTCAGATCCGAGCAGTAAACGGTCCAGTCTGCAAGAACAACAACTGCATCTGGGAATTTAGCGTTCAGCCAGGTTTTGATGAAAAAAGAGGCACAATTGTTCATCCTGTAGGACGAAATCCACAGTCTCAGCTTGGCGATATTGTTGACTATAGAATGGGTGTTTGCGACAAATAGGCTGGGTAGAGTTTCCTCTTTTATTAAGGTGAATGTTACCATTAAAATTATTCTGTCTATTTTCATTTGTTTCAGTGTTACTGAGCGAACATGGGTGTAATTTTTGGGGCCAAAGAACACTTAAACATATTTTCCATTTTAATGAATGGTAATTAGGTATTTACATTACAAAAATGCACTTTTAAAATGGAACAGAAAGGATTGGCTCCTTTGCAGATCAGGGGATGCCTGTACGCTTTTCTGGTTGGTACTCTCCTTACTGAACTAAGAAGTCTAGCATGCACTAAATATCACTTCTTCAAATACCCTAAGTTCTTGTCAATAAGCCGCGGCTTATCTAAGGAAAAAAGATGTGAAAATGAAAAAATAGAATATCGGCTTATACATAAGTCCGGCTTATACATCCATCGCGGGGGTTGCGTTCCAGAGCCACCCGCGAAATAAGAATATCCGCGAAGTAGAAACCATATGTTTATATGGTTATTTTTATATTGTCATGCTTGGGTCACAGATTTGCGCAGAAACACAGGAGGTTGTAGAGAGACAGGAACGTTATTCAAACACTGCAAACAAACATTTGTCTCTTTCAAAAGTTTAAACTGTGCTCCATGACAAGACAGATGACAGTTCAGTCTCACAATTAAAAGAATGCAAACATATCTTCCTCTTCAAAGGAAGAAACAAATCAATATGTCTGTTTGGCTTTTAAGTATGCGAAGCACCGCGGCACAAAGCTGTTGAAGGCGGCAGCTCACACCCCCTCCATCAGGAGCAGACAAAGAGAGGGAGAGGGAGAGTTTGTTTTTCAGTCAAAAATCAATACGTGCCCTTCGAGCTTTTAAGTATGCGAAGCACTGTGCAGCATGTCTTTTCAGGAATCAGCTTTACAAAAGATAGCAACGTGAAGATAATCTTTCAGCATTTTTAGACGAGCGTCTGTATCGTCTAGGTGTGCAAACAGCCCCCCTGCTCAATCCCCATACGTCAGGATCACAGATAGTCAGCGCAAGATTGACAGAAAAGTAAGCAATCTAGCTTCTCAGCCATCTGCCAATAGCGTCCCTTGTATGAAATCAACTGGGCAAACCAACTGAGGAAGCATGTACCAGAAATTAAAAGACCCATTGTCCGCAGAAATCCGCGATATATATTTAAATATGCTTACATATAAAATCACAATTTAAATGACCGCTACGCGCTCGTGTTGACTCGGCGACGCCCAGAGCAGAAAGAACGCGCTCCGGCCGCTCCAACCACGCCATGCGGGGAGTGAGAGAGACGGCAATATCTCACACTCTCTCCCCCCTTAAAGAAATTAAATGGGCGCGAGTGAGACCACTGACCTCCCTCCCTTCTATTAGTTATAGGTTATAGTATGTTCGGCTTATCCATGAGTCCGGCTTATCTATGATACGATTTTATTTTAAAAATTCGTATGATTTTTGGTCTCCGGCTAATACATGAGTCCGGCTTATAGACAAGAACTTAGGGTACCAGTTATTTGGCTCATTCTTGAGTGATTATAATACAATCACAGATCATTCCAAGTCTGTAAAAATTTTACTGACTATATATAAAATGAGAAGAGATCCCACATTTACTTCTACTTTTGATACTTAAGTATACAAAATATCAGATACTTTAAAACTTTTGCTTGAGAAGTTTTCTCATGGGCAAATTTAATTTTACTTAAATCATCTTCCAATTGGGTATCACTACTCTCTCAAGTGTGGCTGTTGAGTGTTTTGTACACTAATGCTGAACAGGCAAACAGAAGCACAATAATGTGGGTCCCAGACAGGTAAAGAAATAAAACTGCTGTCGGCTCTTGGAGCAAGTGATAAAGCAAAAGGAAAAAAAAAGTCACAAAAGAGCAATATAGATGTACAGGCACAGAATACAAGGCCTTCACTGTCCAGCTGGCAAGAACAGATAGAAATATGCAACAAAAAAGTTTATTGGTTCATTCAGAAGGGCTGAATCATAGCTGTTAAGATGTATACAGGTGTACAGATGGGACCAGGAAAAGTTTACTACTCAATAACACATATATAACAACTCCAGACACTGAGATGAGAAGTTGGCCGGTATTCTGAAAATGAACATATATATACACACATACAGTACTGTGCAAAAGTTTTAGGCAGGTGTGAAAAAATGCTGTAAACAAAGAATGCTTTCAAAAATGGAAGTGTTAATCATTTATTTTCATCAATCAACAAAATGCAGTGAATGAACAAAAGAGAAATCTAAATCATATCAATATTTGGTGTGACCACCCTTTGCCTTCAAAACAGCATCAATTCTTCTAGGTACACTTATACACAGTTTTTGAAGGAACTCGGCTGGTAGGTTGTTCCAAACATCTTGGAGAACTAACCACAGATCTTCTGTGGATGTAGGCTTCCTCACATCCTTCTGTCTCTCCATGTAATCCCAGACACACTTGATGATGTTGAGATCAGGGCTCTGTGGAGGCCATACCATCACTTCCAGGACTTCTTGTTCTTCTTTACGCTGAAGATAGTTCTTAATGACTTTGGTTGTATGTTTGCGGTCGTTGTCCTGCTGCAGAATAAATTTGGGGTCAATTATACGCCTCCCTTATGGTATTGCATGATGGATAAGTATCTGCCTGTATTTCTCAGCATTGAGAACACCATTAATCCTGACCAACTCTCCAACTCCATTTGCAGAAATGCAGCCCCAAACGTTCAAGGAACCTCCACCATGCTTCACTGTTGCCTGCAGACACTCATTATTGTACCGCTCTCCAGCCCTTCGACGAACAAACTGCCTTCTGCTACAGCCAAATATTTCAAATTTTGACTCATCAGTCCAGAGCACCTGCTGCCATTTTTCTGCACCCCAGTTCCTATGTTTTCGTGCATACTTGAGTCGCTTGGCCTTGTTTCCACGTCGGAGGTATGGCTATTTGGCTGCAACTCTTCCATGAAGACCACTTCTGGCCCGACTTCTCCGGTGTACCAGGGTACTACTGGTTTCTGACATCTTCCGATTTTGAAGGGTAATAAGCTTGATGTGTCTTTTATCTGCTGCACTAAGTTTCCTTGGCCGACCACTATGTCTATGATCCTCAACGTTGCCCGTTTCTTTGTGCTTCTTCAAAAGGGCTTGAACAGCACATCTTGAAACCCCAGTCTGCTTTGAAATCTTTGTCTAGGAGAGACCTTGCTGATGCAGTATAACTACCTTGTGTCTTGTTGCTGTGCTCAATCTTGCCATGACATGAAACCGTCTTCCACAACCTCACCTTGGTACCAGCGTTTGACTGTTCCTCACCCAGTTTTAAGCCTCCTACACAGCGGTTTCTGTTTCAGTTAATGACTGTGTTTCAACCTACGTGTGACATTGATGATCATTAGCACCTGTTTGGTATAACTGGTTGATCATATACCTGATTATAATCCTACAAAATCCCTGACTTTGCGCAAGTGTACCTATAAGAATTGATGCTGGTTTGAAGGCAAAAGGTAGTAACACCAAATATTGATTTGATTTAGATTTTTCTTTTGTTCTCTCACTTTGCATTTTGTAAATTGATAAGAATAAACAATCATTATTTATATTTCTGAAAGCATTCTTTGTTTACAGCATTTTTTCACACCTGCCTAAAACTTTGCACAGTACTGTGTATATATATATATATATATATATATATATATATATATATATATATATATATATATATATATATATTGTAGCGAATATGCCCTTTGTCCACCTCTTGAACCCTCAGGTACCACACCAGACACGTTGCAAAATCACAAGATTTATTTATTTTCTTGTCTTCACGTGCACAAAGCACCCTTTCCACCACACTATACATAAACACAATACTCTCAATAAACCAATACAATCCTCCACTCCCAGACACTTCGACACCCTACCTCCCAGCTCAGCTCAGTGTTCTGGGCTTCCCACAATCCTTTTATAGCCCCTGACCCGGAAGTGGTTCCTGGCCAAACCCACAAGTCCGTTTTCCTTCCGGGTCAGGGCAAACAGTACTCTTCTTCATCCCGGGAGCACGTCGCTTCCTCCGGTCACGTGACCGTGACGCACTCCCGGGTTATAGGGCACGCAAGAGCCCACTAGCTCCCCTACAGCGACTCCCGGTGGCCCCCAAGATATCCAGCAGGGCTGTGTGTATAAACTACAGAGTCCATGAGGCCCTGCTGGAAGTCGGGGCACCATCCTGCTGTCCGGAGGGCTCCTCCTAGCAGCCTGGGGGTGGCGCCCGGAGTCCATAGCCGGTCGTCCATCACAATATATATATATATATATATATATATATATATATATATATATATATATAGTGATGGACAGTTGGGGCCCATTCCTGGCTGGGAAGCCATTGTAATTGTAGATGTACACCTGGCACTGTGCTAGATAGATAGATAGATAGATAGATAGATAGATAGATAGATAGATAGATAGATAGATAGATAGATACTTTATTAATCCCGATGGGAAATTCACATGATAGATGGCAGCTCCCCTGGGTTGCAGCAGTGCCTCAGATACCAACAGGGCTCCATGGGAGTTGGGAGTCTGCCACAGCAGATTTGGGATCCATTGGAGCCACCAGGGGGTGCCCCAGAGCCCTACTTTGTGCTTTCACCACACCTGCATGTGATTCCAGATCTCCCTAACGAGCCACCTGGAGTACTCCCGCAAGCAGCTTAAAAGGAGCCACCTGCCTTCGTTCCAGGAGCCACAGTCGGGAGGAAAATGATGAAGATTGTTGGAGGAGGAGTGGAGGCAGATGGAAAAAGATAGAGAAAAGAGAAGAAGATTGCTGTGTTGTGCTGTTTATTGTACATTTGGTACTGTGATTGGTTTGGATGGGAGACTGATGAAAAGCATTTCCCACTTGGAAATAAAGCCATGTATGTTTCAGAGACTTGTGATATATATTTATATAAATATATATAAAAACAAAGAGAGGTTCTGAACCAGGACAACAAAAATACATCAATTGCCAAAGAACAAACAAGAACGAGGTCAAAAAGGAGTGCAAAGTTCAAAATCAGTAAAAATGAAACACGAATTGATTAAATTAAAGCACAAGAAGAGTTTTAGAATCTGAGTAGTCACATAAGGAAGTGAACCTGGAATGACCCTTTTATCCTACTAAGTAATGGCTGCCAGGCTCACAACCCCAGAAGCTACATGCCATACTGGGCAAAACCTGGCAATTGTGAGCAAAAAATGGCAGTGGAAAATGGCCCATATTAAAAATGAACTTTAGAATGGAGCATTGAATTGAAAAATAATAGATTCTGTCAACTTCATTGATGTTAAAAACCCCTATGGTGATATGCAGCTAATTACTAGAGCTAGTAAATAACCTGTAAATAATTTACAAAAAGTTCTAGGATTCTGATATTCAGAACTCAAAAATCACAAACAAAACCCAAATCACAGAACCCCTTACTCAATACTCAGTATACTTTGCTCAGTACTTGAGCAAAGTTGGTAGGAAACAAATGAGTAAGCTGACACAAATTAAATTCCTTGTGCCAAAACAAAAAGTTGTCTTCACTTTTGTTCCAAATGAATATTAATTTTTTAATAGGAAAATCAAATCAACCACCAAAAAAAAGATAAAATAATTTTTTTAATATTTGAGAATAGCAGCTTTTTCCCAGACTAAGAGTGTTTGTTACCCTAAGGGCTTTATCCAAAAGCTCATCTATGCTTTCCATTATGGCTGATTTGTAATAAAAATGTCTGCTAAGTGAATAAATCCAAATGTAAATGTAATAAGTTGCTCTTCATGTTAACCACTAGGCAGACAGGCCAAACCCAAAATAAAGACTCGGCCATGGCAAAACACCACTCAAACACTGAAAATGCTGTAATTAGTGCGGAGAGCTCAAACCCAAATAATTTCTATTGTTAGATGTATAGGTTTTATTTGAACCATTTTCATAATTGCCCAATTTAGAAACTTATAAGCATTTTGATTTAGAAAAAAATTATTCAGATAATCCAAAAATACCAGCTCTCATTGTTTATTTTTTTAAAAATACCCATGAATATCTGCCAGTAACTTACATAGTGAAAAAGATCATTTTTCACTCAGCTTTGGGCTAGAAAGAGCAGATTTGGATGTTCTTCTGAAAAGCCATTGAAAACTCACATTGTGCCTGTGTAGTGGCCAGCAGTGTTTGACTCTGAAGCATTTCCAACAGCAATCAGCAAATAACCTCAGAGGGAGGGAAGGCAATGCATTGGTTTGTAACATTAATATAGCTACATTTCATAAAGTATCAAAAAAGAGTTTCCATTACCCCAAAATATAAGGTAGAAATAAAGCTATAACAATTTGATGTTATAATTTCAGCTTAGAAATTGCTTAACCAGTTTATTGTGCTCATCTTGTATTTTGTTTCTTCAGTTGCCATAGTTCTATCAAGTTTTACTTTATATGGCATGGTAACAGCATAAAGGATGATAAGAGGCTTTCCAGAGCAAACAAGATTAACTATATTATCTAAAACACAAATACACAAAGTAAAATTAGGCAGAATGAGTCTGCAGTTAAAGAACTGCTTTGTAATGGAGCAACTTTAGAAACATTTTTTGGATCAATTGAAAAAGTAAGCGTTCAGAATCACATATTCTGGTGTTAATGCAATAAAATAAAAAGTAAAAAATGTCTGAATTAGAATAAGCCACTCTAATTCGGGCGTTCATAACAAATGTAATGATTAACTTCTTAAGACAGAAGTACATAATAAACAAGAGTAGTTGTGCCGTATATTTGAAGTGTTAATGTATGATTCAGTTTAAATGTTTAAAATGTACATACTTTCGATTGTAACAGAAATTTGCCACTAGAGGCCTTGATCCCTAGTAAAGGATCAAAAATCAAAAATAACATCATATTCATAATCACGGACCTTGAAAGAGTCTAAAATGGTACCCCACATACTTATGTCTGAAATATGTCATTTTTAACTTCCTGGTAGTGGCTCTTATGGAGCAAGGACCAGCAGTGAAGAATCTGATATCAAAAATCTATAATAATAAAAGGCAAAGCCCTCACTGACTCACTCACTCACTGACTGACTGACTCACTCATCACTAATTGTCCAACTTCCCGTGTAGGTGGAAGGCTGAAATTTGGCAGGCTCATTCCTTACAGCTTACTTACAAAAGTTAGGCAGGTTTCATTTCAAAATTATACGCGTAATGGTCATAACTGGAACCTCTTTTTTGTCCATATACTGTAATGGAAGGCAGCAAGATGGCCGTAGGAGACTGAGTTGCGTGTCGCGTCATCACGCCTCCCACGTAATCACGTGAACTGACTGTGAACTCAGTACGTAGAAAAGAAGGAGGAGCCCCAAAGAGCGCTGAAGAAAACATTCATTACACAATTGAAAAGGCAGCGAGTGAGTGACGCATACAAGCATCTTCATAAGACACGAGGTATAAAAAAGCACGGTGTAAACCGTAAGTCTAAATTAACTTTATAGAAACGCTCCCGCTGCCGTTTGCAATACCATATTCGCGAGATACAAGTTTAATGAGAAGACACGAGGTATAAAAAAGCACGGTGTAAACCGTAACCTTAAATTAACTTTATAGAAACGCTCCCGCTGCCGTTTGCAATGCCATATTCGCGAGATACAAGTTTAATGAGAAGACACGAGGTATAAACGAGAGTTTGCATCACTTTGTAACAGAGTTAAAATTGCTGTAGCGAGAAACTTTTAACTGCCGGGTCTTAGCTAACATTAAATAAACCCGTGGACATCGCAACATCACACAAGAGAGTGGCTCACGTGAAGTGACTGAACGCAGCAGGAGTGATCACTTCCATGAATCAAACCTGTTCAAAAAACACATCACAGAATTGATAAGGTAGGAAAAGAATATGAAACAAAGCACGGTATAAACCGTAACTTTAAATTAAGTTTATAGAAACGCTGCTGTTTGCAATACCATATTCGCCCCTGCGAAGCGCGGTGATTTTGCTATATATATTAAACTATTTCAACCATTGTATGATCTGCTTCACGCAACTGAAAGAGGGCACCGTGGCAGAAGTTAGCCGACTTGCTCACCAACCACAAGCGTTACCTGGTAGGTAACCACCCATACAATCAGATTGTGAATCAGACTACGAATGCCTGCAATGTAATTACCCCGATCTACATGCTGTCAAATGAACGAACCACACGCCGTGGCACAACGTTAGGGGCTTCGCCCCTTCGTCCGAGGATCGATTCCCGTAAGGGACTGCAGTGACTGTGTACTCCTGATGAGCCCACAATTACGGCGAAACACGTGTCGCATACTATGCATCTTCAAAGCACGGTGTAAACAGTAAGTTTAAATTGAGTTTATAGAAACGCTCCCGCTGCCGTTTGCAATACCATATTAGATGACTTTGTAACAGAGTTAAAATTGCTGGAGCAATAAATTTTTAACTGCCGGGTCATGTCGCGTGTTCTTGGGTAGGTACACCAAAAAATGTATACATTTATGCATGTAATGGGCAAACAAAAAATGTACTATACCCGAAAGCACTACAGTAGTACTCAATGTATCTTTACTTCTTAAATGTTAATGTTTTACTGTTTAATGATTTATACGCTTCTTATATGTTATTCAGATTCTTTTATCAAAATACCAGTAACAGCGCACTGCACGATAACGTGGAGTGAATACACTTGACATGAGCATTCATGTTATTTATCCTCTTTCTCTGTACGTTTACCATTCGTTTGCTCAGAGGTTGATGCGCTTGCTGCTTAATGAGCAGCTCTTCACCCTAGCGTCCCGCTGCTTCTCTTCTTTCGTCGGCATCTTTTCCCGTTAAAACTGATTTTTTTAAAACTTAGTATGTTTTCTTTAATTTTTCAGTTAAGCTGGCACTTAAGTCTTCAATCTGCCTCAAGAATGATTAGCTAAGGTGGTAGACAATGAAAACGTCAGCCGTACGCATACGCCACGCACGCACTGGTGCGCGCAGCTGTCAGTTCATTCTACAATAAAATAAAATAAAGATAAAAAGAGTAATAACTTGCAGCACCGCTATTCAATTACACTTGCCTAACGCCTCTCCTAAGGGGAAATACTGTGGGATCTGGGCATCCGTCAAAGCAGCAATCACAAGCCCGATTAGAAAGCGGGAAGCTGTGATTTGTCCTCTCCCTCCCATGTAACAATCACAGCCCGTGTTGCAACGCACTATGTATGTATATGTATATATGTGTATGTGTGTGTATATGTATGTGTATATATATATATATATATATATATATATATATGTTCATATGTGTGGGAAAGCGAATAGTTGACGTGACGTAGTATATGTGTACCAAATTTCAAGTCAATAGGTGAAACGGTTTGCGAGCTACAGCTGATTTAAAATCCTGGACAGACAAACGAATAGCCACGGTAGAGTATTATAGAAGAACATTTTACTGTTTAATAATTTATATTTATATGCAATGTGCTTCTTATATATTACTTCATATTCTCATATGATAATGATGTTAATGTTGTTTATATTGATTTCTATGTTATTGTAAGTGCTCTTTATTTGTGGAAAAATAAATTTGGCAATTAAACTTATTTTATACATACATTTCATTTTTTTCTCTTGCACTCAGTGAGCGAATCCACTGGGTAATCAGCTATATATATATATATATGATATATAGATATATATAGATATATAGATAGATATATGTGTATGTATGTAGATATACAAATATGTATATGTATATATATGTATATATGTGTATATATATGTAGATATACAAATATGTATATGTATATATATGTACATATGTGTATATATATGTAGATATACAAATATGTATATGTATATATATGTATATATACAAATATGTATATGTATATATATATGTATATATGTGTATATATATGTAGATATACAAATATGTATATGTATATATATGTGTATGTATGTGTGTATATGTATGTGTGTATATATATATATGTTGATATATGTATATATATATGTGGATGTGTATATGTATATACAGTATATATGTATATATGTTTATGTATATATATGTTTACATAACCTCTTTAACACACTACTTCTCCGCTGCGAAGCGCGGGTATTTTGCTAGTATTATTATAATCATAAACAGCAGCTTTGAAACGACACTCCACATACCTACATTATCAAACCCCATTTTTTCAAAATTATCATGAAAGGAAGTAACTTTGACCCCTCAGATCCCATTAGTGGGTCAGTTGATGTGGCATGCACAACTTCAAGTCCTTCAGATCATGTTTGATCAGAAATATGGGCCAAAAACAGATTGATACACAGACAGATAGATAGATCGAACTTTATTTTTCTCCAGGGGGTAGTTTGGCTGTTTACAGAAGCTCTTTAAATAAATAGTGTCACACACGTGCAAGTACGAGGCAGCTAAAGGTCTTAAGTAATGGTAATACCACATCCAACCAGAGGATGGCGGGGTGCACTGACTGTCTTACTCAGTTCCCTACAGACCTTTCCTGAGAAATCCCACCAGGTTCCGTCACCTCCAAAGACCTCACTTCCGGTTCTGGGCCCTTCGGTGACATCACTTCCGGTCCAGATGTTGTCACTTCCAACTCCGGGCCCTTAGAAGACGTCACTTCCAGTTCTAGGCCCTTTGATGATGTCACTTCCTATACGGGCCTTTAAAGCTGCCATCTTACCACCAATGAATCAGTTCTATTTTGGACTCAATCTTGTGAACAACTCTGTTATTTTCAAAAGCCTTTTGCAGCCAGGGGTATTATACGGGTGGCTGCCCCAAACCTTTTCACAATGTCTGGTCTGTGTTTCTATCCCAATAGATAAATAAATATATATACACACACACTATGGTCTACACACACCAGAATGACTATAAAGGAAGAATATTTTAAAAAGAAAGAAAACAGAACTTCTGACTTAGCTGTCACAGTCCCAGTGAGGCATTATTATTATTTATTGTTGGTGTTATAAAGGAGTCCCAGTAGTGTTTCTGGGCACACTTCTGCTGAATGATTCATTAGCTGAAAGTATTCATTGTTAGTGTGTCAGAGAGAAGATCTGCATCATTGTTCATAATGACACTCAGTTTTGTTTTAATTCTCTCCTTTCTTGGTACCTGTAGGGGGTCCAGAGTTCATCCTGTAGTTGAGCTTTTTGGTGAGCCTCTATTGAAGTGATGTTACCAGTCCAGCACACTAAAGCGCAGAAAATTACTCAGGCTATCATAGAGTTGTAGAAGATATGCATGATGTCACTTCTCACATTAAAATAACACATTTGCCTAAGAAAGAAGAGTCTGCTCTGTCCTTTCTTGTATAGTTCCTCTGTGTTCAGAGACCAGTTGAACAAGCCATTGATGTGGACTCCCAAGTACTTGTAGGAGTGGACCACCTCTCCATCCACTCCCTGAACCGTGACTGGACATAGAGGCTCTTTGGTGTGGTGAAAGACAATAACCAATTCTTTAGTTTCGTAGATGTAAAGATGCAGACAATTCTCTTTGCACCATGAAAAAAACTTCTCCACCTGACTGCTATACTCTGCCTTATCTGCGTTATCATGGTACCCCATAAATATAGAGTAATCTGAGAATTTATGCTAGTGACATGACCTGGTGTTATATTTGAGTGAGAAGAAATGGGAGACAGGATTGTGTTACTCCAGCATTAAACACAAACAAATTAGAACCATAGTCTTTGAGTCTCCCAAAAATGGCCTAAGAAGAGGGTTTTTTCAGGTCTAGTAGGCCAAAAAATTATAATAAACCCAAAAAGCTTAACATGTAGTATATTTTGACATCAAGACAAATTAAACGGTACATCACATGTGGGTATTTTTTTATTTCAAAGCATTCATAATTAACTTTTATGAACACAATAAATGAAAAAGCTCAAGATGTACATGGAAACTAAACACATAATGAAGACTAGTGATGATTCTTAATATGGTATATACTTGTTCATGTAACAAACACTGATAATATTGATCTGGAATAGGAAAAAGTTGTCACAAACAGCAATCGTGTGTGAGGATTAAGAAATTTCAGTAACATTTGAAAAGGTTACTTCAAAATGCTGATGACATTTGTCATACTTTAAAGCTCAAAAGCAAAGAACAAACAGCAAAATGCTGTAAAAATGCAATAGCAGAGTGATTCAGAGTTAGAAGGAAGAGATAATAAACAGCACATGCTTCTCTCCTTAAATTAACATGCAATCTGACCACCATGCTTTTTAATGTAGGTGTACAAGAAAACTTTAAAAAACATAATATGCGATATACTTTAAAATGAGGCATGGTTAAAGTGAAAGCATAGCAGTCAAAAAATACAACAATCAATTGCAGTAAATTACTGAGCAATTTGTATAATTTCTAGATGAGTGTTATGCAAAAATAAAATTAATTGAATTCCTCTCCACTTTCCTGTGAAAATCACTTCCTTTCATTGCTTCACGGATCTTTACGAACATGTATTCATTTTACTCATTTGAATCCCCTGTAAACATGATAAAGCTATCTAAATAAAAAATAAAAGGACATCACTAATAAATACCTATGAAGCATATTTATATTTCCACATATGAGAATGGTAATACGTAATCAGTTCATGTATACGTTAGTCAGTCTGTTTATTTATATACACCTTAATTAAATTCTCACCGTATCTCACTGAATAAGGATATAAAACAGGAACTCGTCTTAGCTGACACACCTGTCATTTGCAGTGAACACACTAATACATTTAATAGGTGCATAAAGCCTTTCTTTGGAAATGTCTCCTTGTAAAATAACCCTTGTAATTATTTAATATTGTTTTTTGTATCAGTATCCTGCTGCTGGAGTATGTGAATTTCCCCTTGGGATTAATAAAGTATCTATCTATCTATCTATCTATCTATCTATCTATCTATCTATCTATCTATCTATCTATCTATCTATCTATCTATCTATCTATCTATCTATCTATCTATCTATCTATCTATCTTGTAATAAACATAAACAAACAAACACCTAAGGACTAGAAACCAGAAATGAAGCATGTGCATGTAGCTCTGTGTATGTTTATAAGAACTTGTCGCAGGACTCTCTGCACATGCACTCAGTGAAGAGCGCTATACAAAAATAAACTGAATTGATTTGAATAATCTACTCATCGGTTTTCTTTTTCCACTTTGTCATCTATTTAATAACTTCCGTTTAATCAAATTTTATGGTTAGGTCAAACGAGAGCAGATCCAGGCAGCATCAGGTGAATGGCAAAATTAGCCCAGCCAACATTTAAAGTCCATCAAAAGTAAACATCTTAATTCACACTTGACCAACTTAATAATGGCAGTTAAGATATCGGGAATGTCTTTGGGATTTGAGAGGAACCCAGATTATCACAAGAATAACCAATGCAGACATGGGAGACATTGTAAAAAACACATAGTGATCAGGCTGGGAACCGAATCTGTACCAATGGAGCTGTGCGGCAGCAGGGTTCACTGGTACACCACTGTGACATTCTGCCTGATTATGGCTCTCTTTTAAAAAAAATAAAGAAACAAAATAACCCAACTTTTTAAGAGAAATTGTAAAATGTGTGTTGTGCGTGATTGTTATAAAAAGTAGAATCAAAGTGAATGAACTTATTAAAGAGTGCATAGCAAACAAATTGAACACACCAGCCTCTGTGTGCAGTTTGTGGGAGTGACGTTTCTGGGAACTGTAAGTGAGGTGCACGTCACACTGCTGTATGGATATGGGAAAGGGAATTTCATATGACCCAGTGGACCCGCTTATTCAGTGTAACGTTGCCCAAGGATAAATTCAATGAGGCTTATAGAAAAAGTGAGTCAGATTATAAAATGGAAATCTCGTTTATGCTCTTTGTCACCCTTTGCCAAGATTATAATTTACTGCAATTTCTGAATATTGGCTGAGTTTACACAGGGTACCCTTCAGTAAATGTTCTCACACTTTTAAGTAACCACTATGTTTTTCTTTTGGTTTGCATGATTATTGTTAATTAGCAACTTAGTACGGTACTGTCATTAATGCCAGTTTGTGTTGGCAAATATCAGGGCAGAAACATCCAAAAAACAAGGGAATGGTTAGTTTCTGTGTATCCACAAATTCAGGCGGACAATCTTCAGGGTTTTTTGAATAGCAGGGAAAGTCAAATTTAGCACTGAATGTGATAAAGGATTTATCACAAAGTAATAATGCTTGAAACATTCAAAAATGTGCTGCTCCAATATAATAAAATGTAAAATGCCATCAAGGTCTCTATAAGATCCATTTCTTTACCCACCTTTAAGTCTCAGGAATCTGGCAATGGGGGCAAACCAGATTACATTATTAAAAAATATGATTAATGATTTGTATAATGAAGAAGGGCTCTCCTGGATTCTTCTAAAATTTGAAATGAGAGGAATCCATACCCGAGTCTTGGGCAGTGGAAGAATAGTGGATGGCAGAAGTATATTACATTTGTAGACATTTCTTTCAATGGTCGAGAAAGTCTGTCCAGATTTGCTTTTACTCAGTCACAGCACCCAGAAATATAAAGTTTTTGGATGTACCGTAATATTGTGTTTTAGGCTTAGCTTAATACTTGTATACTGCACCATTAAATAATTTAATAAAACAATTTAAATAATAACCACATTTGTAGAGGAGTTTGGAGGGGGGATTAAAGCCTCCCATTGTGTTTAATTTTTCCAATCTTGCACTGGCTTTTCCTTCTTTGATTGGGACGTTTACTAATATACACCTATGTTTCAAAAAGAATGAAATGCTTTATTGAAGTATACAATGCAATTCTAAATAAATTTCTGTTTTATTTGCAGGAATGAATGCATATTAACAAATGAAATGAAGTTGGCCAGACAAAACATCTTGGGTTCATGCTGACTGCAATGAAATAAAAGTCAAATAAATATAAGAATCACTGTGCTTTATTTTTTTATTTGTATCTTCCATACCATCCCAACTTTTTCTGATTTGGGGTTGAATTAGTGAGGCACACACCAGAAGAACTCTACAGACTTACAGTGTGCTCCAAAATGTTTGGGACAAAGACACATTTACTTTGATTTACAACTCTGCTTCACAATTTAAAATTACAAATCAAATAATTTAGACGTGATTAAAGTGCACGTTGCAGACTTTAAGTGTATTTACATACATTTCGGTCACACCATGTAAAAACATTTTATTCATGGTCCCCCCATTTCATCACACTATAATGTTTAGGACATTTGGCGTCACCGGTGTTTGTGATTACTCAGGAGTGTTTCATTGCTTCATTAGTGAAGGCATAAGACACCTTGTGACAGTTCAGGTTGGCTCCATGATGCCTGGTTGCTTCCAGGAGCCTCTTGAACCCAGAACTGCTGATAACATACCCGACCTGGGTAAATGAGGACAAACACGGTCAGCAAGGGGTTGGTGCAAAGTGTTTTAGTGTTTTTATTTAAAACCAAACAGTGTCCAAAAGTGCAGGACAAACAATCTTCAATAAATCAATAAATAATCCATAAAATCCGTGAACGTCTGTGAGATAAAAACAATAACTAATTCAGTGCTAAAACCTGAATAAAACAACACAGTCATCAGGTCATTACTCTTACTCTTCTTTTTCATTCTTCTAACTGCGCCAAGTGCAACTTCCACTCTCCTGTCTCCCCAGCTCACCCAATGGATTTCTCAGCTGGCGAAGACACCAACAGCTGTGGTCCTTCCTTCTGACTCCCACCTTGAACGTCTCTATGGGCATCTGCCAGATCACTCAGAGGCAGCTGTCCTTCCTTCTTCCCTCACACTCCCCTAGTTTCCTCTTTAACCCTTGTGACACCCCGTGTAGTGGGAATTTGGGACACCAGCCTACACTCTAGGTGTCTAGTATATGGGACTGACCATGACCAGGACCAGCAAGACAGGGAGATACGGACACACAAGGGAAGGGTTTTTGCAAAAATAAAGTGAGGTTTTATTTACAGGTGCAATTAAAGAAAAACAAAAATAATGTTCTACAGAATATATATATATATATATATATATATATATATATATATATATATATATATATATATATATATATATATATATATATATATATATATATATACAGTCCAATACCACAAAGGACACACAAAAACAGCAATGCAATAGAGTCTAAAACGATGACTATATGCAGTATTTACAGTGAAAGTCCCAAAGGAAAAAGACAAATGCAAACAAATTATTGAAACCCATATATACACAAAAATAAAGCTGTCTTACTCCACAGAAATCCCAGTCAGGAAGCTGCTCCTCCAAACAGTGTATAATACAGGGTTTACTAAGAAAAATACTCAAAAAGAAAAAGTGTATATACAAAAATAAACAGTGCATCATTAACCACAACCCAATAAATACCTCCAGCAAAGCTAATCCAGAGATATTTACATAAGAAGAAAACATATTTACAAAAATCAATGCACAAGCAGTAGTGCTTGGTAAATTCAAGACAGTGTTCTACCAAGTATCTCTCTCTCTCTCAGCAAGATCTAGCCAGAAGACCCCCTCTAGAGGCCAGAAATTCCCTTTTGTATTCGGTGTCATTGTGCCAACCAATTAAGCCGTTGAACATCATCCCTCCACAGGCACACAATGACGTGTACGCATATACGAAGAGTGGCGTCTCCTGCCCTGCACAATTTACTATAAAAGTGTGAGCAGCCAGTGCACACGCGCATAGCTGTGTCGGCATTTGAGACGCGATTGCACTTCTCTCCTAAAACTGAAAGTAAGCCCTTTTTTTTCTTCCTTTCCCCGAGCTACTGCCCAGACAACTGCTGATACGAGATCCCTTTAATAAGCCACAGTAAGCAGATACTAAGATGCTTCACACTTTCTCTCACTTTTCTAGCATTATGAGGTCGCAGGAGGCACGTGCAAGAGTGGAAGACAAACAATGCCATCCCGGCTGGTCAATGGCATTGCCATCCCTCTACTCCTACACGAGACCCACCGTGACGCACCCCAGAATGCACTCATATCATGAGCGAAGCTGTTCCTCCGCACTTTGAAAATGGACGAAAAGGCAAGCTTTTATTCCTTATACTTTTGCCTCTCTCATAACCATGCAGAGGACACAAAACTATTTTTTTTATTGCTGGTAATGCCAGTGTGGCACATTACCACACCCCTAAGGAGGTCTCCACCACCATCATACCTGCTCCTCCAATAAATCAGCAGGTAACGATCCATCCCTAGAGCACTTTGGAAGTTACTCCCCTTGGGATTAATAACGTATCTATCTATCTATCTATCTATCTATCTATCTATCTATCTATCTATCTATCTATCTATCTATCTATCTATCTATCTATCTATCTATCTATCTATCTATCTATCTATCTATCTATCTATCTATCTATCTATCTATCTACTGTAATTGTTTGCTCCTCTGCAGGGCTCCAGCTGGCTCAGGCACCTGAGACTGCACTCACTCACAGTTCTGTTTGTTTTTTCTCTTCCTTCTCTCGCACCTTGGTTCCTTTTTTAAAACCCTGTGGGACACAGATGTGGTAATTATGGCTCCAGTGCTAATGAGGGAAAATGTCAATCCCACACATGGATGCCGAATTGCCCAACCCCACATCTGACTCCAGAACCAGTCGGCCATGCTACCTACACCACACCTGAAAACACAAGTGCATTATCTATTTATTTAAAATGCACGTGCTAAAGACCCACTATCTCACATACCTAGGCTTGCTTCTACACCTTGGAGTTTATAGGTGCCATTGTTCAACATTTTAATTGCAATTTGTACATAGCATGACTGGAATGTATGGCATGAACCATTAATCAGAATATTATAGCATTACAGCATACAACCAAAACTTGTTGAGCATATTGAAAGACTGTACCAGAATTCAGAAATTGTAGTTAAAATTAGAAATAATCAGACAAAAGTGTTCAGAACAAAAGACCTATCAGAGAGGTGCTGTATCCTCTCACGTGATCTGTTTAATATTCATTTGGAATGTATACTGCACAAAGCATTAAAAGGTATGGTAAATATTGGCATCAAGATAAAAGATGAATGCATAAACAACCTGTGGTTTGCCAATGACATAAATTTAATCGCCAAAACATTAGAATCAGCCCAATAGTTACTAGACAAAGTTGAACTTAAAAATATGGAATGATTAGCGACATTAAAACAGAATGGATGTAGACAGATAAAGAACCACAATAGATAATATCAAAACAAAAAATAACATTAAGAAGAAATGAACAAAGAAGAGCAAATGAATTTAAATATTGAGGATCAACTATAACCAAATAAATTAATGTTCCAAAGAAATCAAAATTAAAACAGCTACCACTATCCAAGTCACAAGCAACCTAGACAACATTTCACACAACAATGAAGTTAAACTCAAAACGAAAATACAATTGTATAAAGCACTCATATAACCAGTCGTGATTTATGCTTGTGAAACACAGACATTAAAGGAAGCCGATGAACAAAAGCTTTTTGCATTTGAAACAAGAATATTATGAAGAATATTGAACATTGATTCCACCACCATCACTGGATTTTTTTGAGGGGATCTGCAACCAAGGTAAACCAAAAGAAACATGGGAGCAATCAATCTTGGTGTGAATTGATATGCCAAGAATATCAAGCAAAGCTCCTACAGTCACGCAAGACAAGGTGAATTGGAAAGTGGTGAATGAGATGGCTAGAGTCTACGTCTGTATGGACACGAGCAAATGACTGATTGATTGATTCTCAAAATGCTCTGCTTCTGCTATTCACATTCTCAGCTAAATAGAGCTGTAGTGTTGGTCCATTGCAATGTGATGATAATGGTTTAGTCTAATTCAACTTCAAAACAAAGAAAGGAAAACAAAGTTCTTTTGTTTAGGAAAACAGAAATAGAACATGTTCAGAATTGTTTGCTGTTGTTGAAGTGAACATCAGCACTGTTTCGGCAAATGTGCTAATTCTCCTCTGCTTCACAGCAGTGTGCACATGTCAGGAAAAGTGGCAGATTTGCATGATGCTATTCAGCAGTACAAGGTAATGTGACTCTTGTATGGATACCATGTACCTACAGTATGTATGATGCAGTTACTCTATTTAAGATAATATTCTAACTGATAGTATTCAGTAGAGATGATCGTATAGCCCATTGTACCAGAATAAGATGTCAGTCAACATCTGAACACCAGCTGGACCCCTACATTACCAGAGTATTTCACGCACTGTGGTTAGCCATCCCTCTTACTTGTAGGATTGCTGGCCCTCTGCTTAGCTGGCAAATATTCTCAGATTTCTCCCAGGTTGCACCTCTCTCCTTCACTAGCGCCTTGGCCAATTGCCCTTATGGAAAAATCAGTAAAAGGGCCATGGCACCGTCCCTCCTTCTGCACTGGTACAGTGACTACTGTTGTCCTCTGTCTCTACCTTTGTCTGTGCTGGGTCCATTTCTTATGTTGTGCCACACTTTTTCCCCCTGGTAACCTTCCTGCCCACTGTACAATCCATCACAAATGTCATAAATTTATTTTGCCTATTAAAAATGTTCTGAGGTATCAAATCCATTTCCACAGATTCACCACTGACGTTTCTTCAGTATGAAATTGTCCTTTAATGTTGCTACTTACGTGTCATTTGGTGTCTATCTGTAAAGGTTTATTATTGTTGTGCCCTTTGAAACAGTGTGGGTCAAATGAGATGAAATATCTGAAGTCATGATGCTGCAGTTTTATCAAACCATTTTATGCTGCATTTGTCATATCAAAGTGTTTTACATTGTTCTCTGGGCCCAATTATCTAAGCAGGATACATCTGTTCCAGCACCCTGTTGACTCTTAGCCAACAGCTACATGCTACAAAGTAATAGGGAGTCTGGGCATCTGATTACATACATTTAACAAGAGAGCAGCTAATAAATGTAACATACGGCAAGAATAACTACACATCAGCGAAAGAGACTTAATTTCTTGGAAAACAAACTGGCTCTCTGCCATTCAAAATAGGAGACAGATGAAGCTTCCTTTCACTTGGGGCAAGGTTATCAGAAGAAAGGGATAAATAGCCAGATGCCTACCTACTTGACACATATTAGTAGGTAATAGGAAACCCAGGCCCCCACAGGGCTGTAATTAATGGACTGTGTCAGAACAACCACACGGCCTGCAGAAAACCTTAACAATGAAGAAAGGTGCTTTGTGTCTTTCTGCTCAGACAGAAGGCTGCTGTGTGTCCTTACCTTTAGTTTGAGCTACAGAGATCACCATCTTCCTTGACAAGAATCTGTACTTTTTATCATTGACGCGTTATCTTGCACAAAATTCAGAGAAATATCTCATATACTAGATGTGCACAAAAGCAGTAAACATTTCTAAACAACCAGTTTAAAGACTCTTTTATCAGTTCAGGGAAAAATCATGATGATATTCATTTTTGTTTATCTGTTTTGTTTTGTGTTAGCATTACACTAATGGGAGTGTGAGGCGATCTGATCACAGAGCTACCCTTGTGTTTTTTGGGTCTATGGGACCAGAAAGGAAACTTTCTGCTAAATAATTATAAGAAACTTTTGAAACTGAAGTACATATTAAAGCAATGACATAAAGAGGAAAACTATCCTAATTATTTTCTTTCTTTTCATCTATTACCTTGATAGTCCTGGGCACTCTTTGGGTAGAGCGGGGTGGTGCGGACACAGGGCGCCATATGGGCTTTAGACTTTTCTTCTTTTCATCTGGCTTTTAGGTTGTGTTTAATGTCTAAATTCAATAGAAAATGGATCACAAGAAAAGTAAAAACTAGCATGTGTCTTTCTATAGAAACTAAACACAAACCGGACATGATACTAACGTTTACAATGCTAACTGTTCTCCATCAAAGACAGTTCATTTGCAATGCTTGTACAGCATTTTCAAAGGAGAGCCACTCAAGATAAAGATTATACATGTGTTACCATGATTTATTCACCCGAGAATGTCATATAACATAAAAGATTTTTAGTCCTACAAACAACTTTCCACTTCAAGACGCAAGGGGTTGAAGTTGGGAAATGCAGAATGAGAACTGTGATACATGGAACTGAGGGAGCCAACCAAACAACTAATGTCTTAATTTGTAGCCCCCGTAGAAAAAAGAGTCAAATACATTAAATTCTTTTCAACAATAAAAAATGTTATTACGTGTAAAAAAAAAATGTGTAAATGCCAAAATATCAAATTGAGTAGGAAAAATATGTCTAGAGTCCACTGCTGTCCTGATGCAGATTTTGTGCACGTCCTTTGGGTGATATGTTATGAGAGAGTCACCAATATCGGGACAGTAGAAGTGTGTTTCTTTATGTATTTTTCTTATAATATGAGAGTAGAATGCCTGAAGTGCACAATTAATGTGCCTATAAGCTACCACAGAGCAAGGCTTAGTCACTTTCACATTTCCCCTGACACAAATGACAGTTGCTGCATTGTGAACAGTGCTTAGGAAGCTAATGACTTTCTTGTCCTTCTATTTGATTGCAATCATTTTGCCTTGTTGCCATGCAGATACTGCACCCTGTTGCAGGTTTACACAACTGAAGGCACAAAGCATACCATGGCAGTTTGGTCATTCAGTGCCTTATGCATTGTTTTCACTTTCTGTGTAAACTCTTGGTGACCAATTCACATTGTCTTCACTGTCACTTGATTCAATTAATAATTCATTTTCAGTTTATTCAAAAATTGGCTTTATTAACTTCTCATTTGCATGCCAATGTGTTTTGGTTGAAAGCTCTGCTCCATCCATGAATTTTGAAGAGTTAATTCAGAGTGGCAAAATGTCTAACAATATTTATATTTTTGGCTGCATGATGTTATTTAATCCACTAGATGACAGAAGAATACGGTTCTGAACATTATTTGGGCTAACCGTATATACTCACATATAAGTCAGGTCTTTATATATAGTCATTTATAAATTAATTGTTTTGTACATTGCATTTTAAAAAACACATTGGAAACGACCACTATAAATTTTAAAAACTAAAGATTTTGATCCAATAATTATTTACCATATACAGTAATCCCTCACTTATCGCTGGAGATAGGTTCCAAGGCCAACCGCGATAACTGAATTTCCGCGAAGTAGGGACACCATATTTATTTAATTATTTAACGTGTATTTGGACGTTTTTAAACCCTCCCTGTATTGTTTACAACCCACCCTTTACTCTATTAATAACAGGGACATCTGCTAAGCAATATGAAATCGTAGATAAGTTTACACTTACTGTATAGCGAAGTACACGTAGCTATATATGACGTGATGATGGTGATGAATATGCTGCGCAGTAAAAATGATGACGATGAAGGTGATGATGACTTTTACTGCGCAGCCGATGACTGTATTTAACGTCTCTTCAGACGGCGGTGCCATTTCCTGGGGCACCTCCTCCACGGTTTCCGAAGGTGTATCCGTAGTAGTAGTAGTAGTAGTAGTAGGAACTGGCTCTTTTTTGCGAGGCTGCAAAAACATTGTGATCGGCAGTTTCTGCCGCTGCTTCTTTTTCCGGTCGAAGAGCAGCTTGTAGGCGGTCATGACATCGTCGACCTTGTTGCAAAGATTCCTAAAGCAGATTCCATCCAGACTACTGCCTTATCACGTCCACTTGCAACTCGTTTTGCGCCCTGGTTAAAGGACACTGCGGCCGTAGATCTTATATGCTTTTCCTCCTTTTTAAATAAAAAGAATCGTGGACTCATTGATGCTGTAATGGTGTCCTGCAGCGGTGTAGCTGTTCCCTTCCTTCAACATATCCAAAACTTTTACCTTTTCTGCAATCATTTGCATCTTCTGTTGGCGCTTGGACATGGCCCCTGAAGCAGGAGCACGTTAATGCTGAATGAGTGAGATGAGACTTCCTGGTTAATGCAGCACTCCGTCGCTGAGCCAATCAGCAGCACACAGGAACTTAACTGCGTGCTCTGATTGGGTAGCTTCTCAGCCATCCGCCAATAGCATCTCTTGTATGAAATCAACTGGGCAAACCAACTGAGGAAGCAAGTACCAGAAGTAAAAAGACCCATTGTCCGCAGAAACCCGCGAAGCAGCGAAAAATCCGAGTTATATATTTAGATATGCTTACATATAAAATCTGCGAAGTCGTGAATCCGCGAAAAGTGAACCACGAAGTAGCGAGGGATTACTGTATACTTGCATGTAAGTAAGGTCTTGAAACCAGAAAATCGATCATAAAATCAAATCCCGACTTATAAGCCCGTTCAAAAATGTGACACTTAAATTTTTTTTTACATCTTCTTGCCTCCTCCAATCTCGCATCAGTTTCTCAGAAGCATCGAATTTTGTTGCAGCAGCACAGTTACCAATTTCTTTCGCTACTTCAACGACATTTGATTTAAAACCAGCTTCATATTTTCTTCTGATCGAATGCTCTATCGTAGATATGAGATGCTCTTATGATAAAGGTGTATGAGGGTGTGAGATACAAAAAACACAAATCAGTGCAAACGTTGCTTCGGAATAGTTTGGGTATTAGCGTGTGGTCACGTAGGCACAATAGAGAGAAAGAGAGAGGTTAGGAGGACACGGCGATACAGCGCATTGCCGCAACCACATAGAAAAAAAAGGCAGTGTGCTCCATGGTTACTCTCTCAAGGTGGGTGTTCATAATCCCTTGGACCAATAGCATGAGTTTTCCGCATTCGACTTATATGACCCACATTATAAAATGCCAGAGATTATACGGTAAAATCAAGTCTGAACTTATTCGCGAGTATATACGGTAATTGTGTAAAGAGGATCATTGCCCAAGTCTGATTGGGTAAAACCATATTTACACAGAATTCCAAACCTGAGTCATGCTCAGGATTAATTCCATGGAGGGTAAGTAAGAACATAGAGCTTGCCTTCTTTGAAGGCTTTGCTAACTGAAACACTCATCTAAACATTGGAATGGCAGTTGCACATGAAGGGGGTATATATGAGCTTCAGGGTGCTTGAACTCTTGCCTCCATCCTGTAACTTTTTTAGCCATTTGGCTATAATTTAAATGTTTTGTGCATCCTCCAACCATCCATTTATCAATTCAATTCAGGAGCAAGAACCTGTCGAATACACCAGAGTCACTGGCACAAGGCAGTAGCCAGTCCTAGATAGGGTACCAGCATACTGAAGAGCACACCTGGGCATATACTCACACTCTGCTCTGTTCTTAATTATCGATGATTATGTTCTCAATAATAATTTGATCACAAAAAAAAAAGATTGCATTCAAAGTGATTCAAAGCAAGTAGATGGATGGTCACCTTTAAGTACAGAATAAGTTACTTATTTAAAGTACCCCATAAACAAGACTAATCCTTGGAGAAGCTAATCATTCTATTTATGTCACAATTAGCACTGAAAATTCACTATAATTCATAAATGAGCTTATCTTGCTATTTTACCAAATCACCGGCTACGTAAAGGATAAGTTGAATTTATTTGTTCATAATCATGGTATATATTAATTTGCCACATGAAGTTGTGCTTTAAAGGATTAACATTTTTTAGAAATTAAAAAAATATCATGCCTGTTGTCGTGGTGTAAGGCATGGGTTCAAACCTGAAAACAAAAGCTAACTGCATCCATTTTTTCAAACCAAAAGTATTATCAAGTATTGATCCATGTTAAGATTGCACAAACACAAGGAAAAACAAAAAAAAAAAAACAGTGCATCAATGTTTTTTGGAGTGTGTGGACATTTTTGTGAGATTCAGCCATTTTAAAATATCTGCACACTCCACTGCTCATCTGTCTCTCCTCAAGCTCTCTTTCAAGCTCAGGGCTGTGGTTTCCTCTGTTTTCCCTACCATACTCATCAACCTTGAAAAATAATCTCCAAGCACTGTTACTGAAGTTTTTGAATGCTGACATTCAGATGCAAATTGTTGATTGCAATAATCACTAAAAAAATTTCACACTTATAACTGCTCCGCCTTTCAGTACAATGGATGAAGATCACAGACAAATCTAAAAAACTGATGGAACTCCACTTATTTCAGTGATGAACTGCAGAAAGCATCGGCGGCAGGGGAGCATTGCTGCAAGATAGTGTAATCGGAGAGAACAAGCAGCAGTGTTCAGTTATGCTATAATGATTTTTAAAAATAGTTGCCATTAATCACAACTCAGAACTACCTCATATTATGGGCTAAAGTACATTTCTATTGAGAACAGTAAAACTGACTAACTTACTTTTACTCACTCAAAATGCTGTACTCAGCTCTTTTATTACCAATGTGCACTATAAAATTCTTCAATCTGTTTCATTGTGGATTAACTATATTTAATTTCCTCAGTGATTTTTTTTTTATGACACATGCATACAACGCACCACAAAATGTATGTAATGAAGAGTATTGTTTAGTTGATTGTAAACTTAGTATTGGCATGTGCACTCTTAAAAATAAACATGCCAGAGTGGCTCTTCAAAGTGATGACATAGGGGAAACATTTTGGTTTCCAAAAGACCCATCCACATGAAGGTTCCAGAAAGAATGCTTATTTATTTAGATCCATAACAGACACCATACAGTAAATAACCATGAATGGTAACAGATTTGTGAAATGCCGATGGGTCATGATTTTAGAAGGACTCTTGTTGCATGTATACAGTTACACAGGCTAAATTCAGGTTTTCCTGCTAGGTCCTACCATACATTAAAAATGGGGAATGCAAGGAGGGGGGTCTACATATTCAAAGGTTTTTCAAAGCACGCAAAATTTTCATATGCAAAGGACCCTCCTCAGAATGAAATGGTTCTTCGTCAATTATTGCTTCTATGAGGAACCACACAACTCAGTAAAGAACCATAAGCCATTAAATAACCATTCTTTTTTAGAGGGTAGGGGGCCTTGGCTCTTTTAAAAAAATCAAATGTTTTGATTAAAAATGTAATGAAATGTAGTCAGTTCACTTCAAAATTATTGTTACGAATCTCACACATTAGGCTATGTACAACATAAGAAACACAGAATGTTATAGGTGGTGTTCTGCCCCACATGCTGTTAGCTGTTACTGTGCTCCCCCTTTGTCTTGTCATTTATTAACACACCTCTCAGTCATGTCCCACACTCGCAGTGGTGTCACAAATGTCTGTGAAACTCACGTAAAGCATGTAGGTGCGATAATGAGCATTTAAATACAATACACCCCATGTGTCTCACATAGGCACCCCTTTATCTCTTGTTTCGGTCACGTCCGAAGCGTATCTAAGGTATATAAACCCGTGGGTCTGGTTAGTTGTGGTACGCAACAATTTGAACCTCTGTCTATGTGTTTCTCTTTGTGTTTTTTAAAGCTTTATTGTTTAATGCATACTGTCTGCTATGTATTGCTTTGTAAATCATTATTTATTGTCTTTGGTAAATACCTGTATGCAGGGCCGGCCTTAGGCCACTGCAACCTATGCGGCCGCAGTGGGCCCTGCACTTTCATAGGCCCTGCGCTAATTCTAGGTGTAAATTATTAAATTAAACCATTATAACTTATAATCATGTATAGGTCAGCGTGTTTATTCTGTTTTTATGTTTTTACAGTGTTTTTTATCTATTACGTCGTTGTTTCAAGTGATTACGACAAGTAAATAAAATTGAAAAAAAATTGTAGCTGCTCGGGTGCTTTATCTCTAAACTCGTCATTTAGGGGAACTTGGGGTAAGATGAAACAGACACCGTTCTTAACCTTATGATGGCTCAGCTCAGTGAAACCAATCAAATAGGAGGAGCTATTTATGGAGATGATGTTATCGATTTTTTGGATGAATAGTTTGAAATTTACCGGCAGTGGTTTAAATTTTCTCTTTTCTGCCAGACGAAGATTTTTTCACCGGTGAGTAAAGCTTGTTCCTCAGAAACAAGCGTTGTATAAAATTCGAAGATCCTGTACATTGATAACCCACCCTATGTTAACAGTCAGCCATAGAATCATCGGCACGTCAACTTGTATCTTTATACAATTTGTTTTATGAATAGTCTCTCATTTCAAATGTTTAAGATAGTTTTACAAAATAAAATAATGTGATTCGTCTACCCAAACGATTGTTTCATCTTACCCGTAGTAGGGGTAAGATAAAAAAAAAAATTTTTCACAAACACTTGCTCAAAACGTACCGATTCATCCCTAAGCGACAAGCGCATGCATATGCAGATCATTAACAATAATTTGACTGAAAATTACTGGTAAAAAGCAAAAAATGTTGTTTTGACAAGGAATTTTAAAAAGTGGTTCATCTTACCTCAAGTTCCCCTAAATTGGTAGACTTAAGGTATTTTTTTAAATTTTATTTACTCATAATCAAATGCAAACGTGACATAATCAAATGCAAATTGTCGTTCAAACGTTAAATCACGTAATCAAATGCAATAACGACGTAATAAATCAGTAAATACTTTATTTTGTTCATTTTTCATTTTTTTAACTGTGGCATCTGGTGAAAGAAGCTTCTCGCGCCTCAAACTAATCAAGAATGACTTGAGGTCAACAATTCACGAAGATAGATTGAACAATTTGGCAATTCTTGCTATTGAGCGTGATCTATGTAGGAAACAAAATTTTGATGATATACTGTATGACTTCGCTACACGCAAGGCTCGTAAAGTAAAGTTAATTTGATTGTGATTTTGTACTTAGTAAAGAATGAATAAAATGCAAAGATGAATTTATTTTCTAATACAAAATCTTAATTTTCACTTATTATCCTTATCCCTACCCCGACTGGGCCCCGCGCAATCCGTTTCGCATAGGGCCCCACAATTGTTAGGGCCGGCCCTGCCTGTATGTTTCTTTTGTATATCTTTCAGTTTATAAAGAGGTACGTCCAGTAAAAGCCTTCAAGAAAGCTCACCCTTGTTTCATATGTGGATGTGCCGAGATGTTTAAGCTCTCTGCGGCCGCGTTGCACGGACAGCGCAGAGTGAGGCAGAAAATGTGGGTTTCACATTCATGATATCAGTTAGGGAAAACCATATATAAAATCACTGGGAATGGCATTGCAGTGTTTTTCACATTGTTGAGGTAATCAGCACACAGTCTGCACCAGTTTCCATATGGAAGAAAGAGAAAGTGGCACCCAGTGGAAAGGGCAGGTAAAGAGCACAGTGCTGAAAGGCATTGCACTCACAGACACGGCAGACCCGACAATGTATGAAAATGCAACAATAAATAGTCACTTTTCTTTGCTTAATGCTGACACACACCTGAGTTTGTACTATGGCTATAGCCAGAAAGACCGGTGTGACATGGACTTTGTATATGGGGTATACGTATATAAGGTGATGTTTAAGAGAAAAAAAAATCTATGATCTGAATGCGCATTTGTTGTCCAACGTCTGTATATGCATGTGATTTAGAAAATGTACACATAGCATAACATTAAAGTGCATTCAAGAATTAGATAATTGATTTGAAATTTGGAACATTTTACATTGTTTAATTACTTTATCAAAGAGTCAGGTATCACATTTTTATTTAATATGCTGAATATTTTTGTGACATTGAGACATATTCAAAAATAACAGTAATAATAGAATGCAATTAAATACGTTAGTAAACTCTGTTAAATACACGTTTTAACAGCACTTCACAGGGTCATGTAGTTAAAGTCTGATGGAAGTGTGAAGGCAAAATATTTGGTTTCTTCCAACCATGTTGAAGTGAGCCCTCTCAAGGTAAACTCGAAACAGTAAACTAATCCGTAATTGAGGTCGGTTGGAATTTTTTTCTGTTTTAAGGCAGACAAGTTCTTATATTCACAAATGCTTTTCAAGGGGAGTGCTGAAATTTCAAAACTGTGTACAGCACACTCAATTTGAGGTATAGTATCTCAACAAAAAAAATGATCTTTCCTGACAAGTTTTGCTGAAGAATAAGTGAGCCAGATTTCAACAAAAACATGTCTAAGAGCCAAATTGTTTTGTGTGGATGGACAGATACACAGAACAACATGGCAACCACAGTATGTGCTTCATCCATTATACTGTATATGAACACCATGTAAAAATATGAGTTGAGTATGCATATGTTGCCAGCACTGGTGCATGTTTTGGATCATGTACAGTCCACAGATGCATATTCAAATCAGATGACTTCATAGGATACTAATGGCTTTGCCATTATATCAGATAATCTCCACACACAATTCATAACAGAATGTAACAGCTGATGAAACAGATTTGGAGAAACAAATTGATGAAAATATACTTCTGTCTTTCAAGATTCAACTCCCTCAATGATGTCCTCATCAGGTCTTCAGTAAGCATTCTCAGGTGTCACTGTAAATACTTCAGCATCCAAGAAAGACATTGCTCGTTTGTAATGTTATTTATGTTACTGTTAACTTGTGTATGGATGTGGCGGAAGCTTTGTCCCTAGCCATTGCTTTTGCCTGAAATTTATGCCTGGCCTAACCCGTCAGCGTACAATAATAATCAAGTGCTAGCCAGACAACAGGAAAAGCCCAGGAATAAAAGTGAAAACCTGATTGGGGATTTTTGGTGTAGCAGTGTGCTTAGTGCCTTCACAAATATTCACATCAAACTCATTTCTTTAATTTTTGTGACTTTGGATTTTTTTCTAATTTTTTTTGTTTTTTTAATTTTGCCTTGTGATTCCAGTATGATTGCAAGTGCTTTACCTGTCATGTGGATTACAGACTTTAGTAAGAGGTCATTTCTTGTCATGGCTCTTAATCCTTACGCTCATCACGTCTGCATTTCAACATGGACTTTCACCATTAGCCTTGTTTTACAGGACAGCATGTGGAAGTGCAGTTCTGTGGCTTGGCTTTACTCTGGGTGTTCCTGGTGTGCCTGTGTTACGAGTATGTCTGCTTCTGTGAGAACAACAGGGCAACATGGACCTGACCACTTGATGTTCTTCTTCATTTATTGCTATCTGAAGTTTATTGATTATTGAATCTCTTGTTTAATATTTTTACCACCGTCACCTTTGAATGAGCAGAATTTTATTTTATTTTTATTAGTTTTGCATTTAATAACATTGTTGTGGTGCAATTAGGGGTTTGTCGGCAAGCAAAATGTAATTGTTTTTGGTTTTTACTTTTGATTTGGTTTTGACCTAGTTAAAACTAATGTGCTTTATATTTTTATTTTTACCTGCCACCATTTTATTCCTACATTTGTGAAGTTATTATATGGTTGCCACCTTGGTTGCTACCCCATGACAACAGAAAGTGTACAACATTTGAATACATTGCCGTTGAAGTATAGAGGTCAGCATCATAAACATCAGATTGTGCGACACCATGGACGGTTATCAAACTGAAACTTAAAAAAAGTCACTTTACTTCAGGTTTCATTTAGTGTTTAGGATTTGGATGTTATCATTTACTGGTCCATGAACCCCTTAACAAAACTTTACATCAGCATAAAAATCTTGGCTGCCAAGATGAAAACTTTGACAATAATTAAAAAAAAAAAATCAAAAATCAGAACATTAAAGTATGCACCAATATCCTAAACACTAAACAAACCTGTGGTAAAATGATGTTAATAAATTGTTTCCCTTAGTTTCGTTAAATTACTGAGCACCAAACTCCAAACACTAAACAGAAGATACAGTCAAAGGAAAAATTGCCAGAAGTTCAGTAATCCTAAATTCAAAATAAATGCAAATACACGTGTCTGAGAATTATCCACAACCTTGAACAACTGGGATATGCATGACATTGACCTTTATACTGGCACAATTGATGACATCACTTCCTGTTGTCACGTGGTAGCAACCATAAAAAAAATATGCGAAACTGTAACACTCATGTAAAAATAAAATATCACAAAATAATAGATATATATAGCACATTAGCTTAAAGTAAGTCAAAATAATACATAAATAAATTATGTGTAGTTGCTCTGAATCTTTAATTATACGATTACCAAGATATTAAAAGTATAAATAAAAAAGGAATAAAATAAAAACTCTGCTCAATCATAATAGCCATTCTCAGGGTGCAGGCCACCAGATTAAGGGCTCACACCCATCTTCTCCAGTATTAATGTTTAAGAACAAAATGAGCAAAACAAATGTAGTTCTACCTTCATCAAGGGATGGCCATTCCTTTGATGAGATCAAAACACAAGCCAGGATCATTTTGGATTAAAAAAGGTTGTTTAAGTTGATCTGAATAGATGTAATGGTTTTATTTTTTCAAATTCCGAAGGGAAGGTAGAGACCAGTTTATTAATCCATTTGGGTTTAGAGTTGCTTTTTTTTTGTTTTGCTTTAGTTAAGTTGTGTCTAAAGAACTACTGGCTATTATTGTTTTGGAGGTGGCAGGTAAAATTAGTTAATTGTTTGAATTACATTACCTTGTAATGTGGGATGTTACTGCTTAATTGGCAAAATTACATTATCTCATTTGTCAATAAATTATTTGGTAAAGAAACACCTTACTGATGTGTGTACTTCTTGTATCTAACAAATGTGATTTTTTAGTGAACAGTATAGGTGAAAGCCAAGGTCAAGGTAAACTGTATTATCTCACATTCATTTAAAACAATATCCATGACAAATGTAATTATATTGATACCGTGAATCTTTTACAGTTATTAAGAAATTCTTTGCAATTAAACAACATTTATGCTGAACATACAAATGATCTACTATTATGTATTTTTTATTCTTCTCTGCTAAATTCTGTCATACTACTAATATGAAATGTATAGTGAAGAAAATGAGTAGGATTTAATTAAGCATTTTAGGACACGGTTCACACAGGCCCTTTCAACAAACTTTGATCAACCCCAATGACTGTCCTTGCCGCTTTACTAATGCATCATAAATCCTTATTTTGTTTTTCCAGAAACACAGATCAAGCCAAGGCCCTGGCCACCCTGCCAAACAGATACATACTGTATAACATTTGTAAGACAATGGAGTCAACACTGAAGATCTTTAGGTTACATAAGAGAAACAACCTTTGCAATGAAATGTCTTCCATTGTCAAAGTACAGTAAGAAAAGAGAGTATTATGATCATATGGCGAGAGACAGCTGTTCAGAGGACTTTTGGAGTGATAGAAAATTAAAAAGAAGTTGGAAAGAACACATTTGAGTAAGCAGAATCATTATCTTGGCACAAGCAAGAGTCATCTTGAGGCTGTCAGAACCAAACAGCAAAGCCAAAACATAAAACCAAAGTCATAGCTTGAAGCAATGTTCTGGAGTCCTCAGCATAACTTGTTTTATTTGCACCTAACTAATGATGATCGTTATCATTTATTTAAGAAATGGATCCAATGCTTGAATGCCAGGACATGAGACCAGCAACGTTTTTAGCAAACATAAACAACATGGCCACGGCCATGCAAAGATCAATTCAAAAAATTTCTCTGAACAATGAAAACATTTATAGTATAAATGATCAGAGAAACACATTCCAAAAATTCAATGAATAGAGTCTAAAGATCCAAAAAACTAACACTTACTACAGGGAAAATATCAATACAAAAAAGTAGCTGGGGTCATCTTTTACTTCCTCATCTTATACCTTTCTGTCTGTCTGACCTTTGTGTTTCCTGCCAATAAGCACTTCTGCCAACTTATTTCTGGAGTCAAGGGCAATCTGATTTTGGCTACAGTGAATCCAAATTTGAGCTCCCTCTAAGTACTCTTAGTGTCCTGGCACCCCATCACCCATGTCTCTAAGACAGTCCTCATGGGTTCTTTACATTTAATGTTCTTTCTGTATTGGGCCAGGGGTTTTGTAGTCTTCTCACTGATATGCTGGCACCATCTTTGCTTGGTGAAGTGAATGAAGTGTGGAGTGCTGGTGTGATTGGTGCCTATTACTTCTGTGTGGAAGTTAATTAAAATTTGGGCTGTCAAACAGTTACAGTATTTATGTTCAATTACTCATAAGTTTTACCAAGGTAATTCAGCAATGTGCAGTAGTGTCCTGTGAATGTGACTGCTGCACAACCTCCTAGCTGCTCAAACTGCAGAGACTTGTCCCTTTCATATAAATCTTTGATATGTTGCACAGATGTCTCATGTGAAGGTAATGTGTAAGCGTCAGACCTTGCTGAATGATATAATTGTATAATTGTATGTCTGCAGTCTGATGTGCTAAACAGCAGTAGTTAATACTTTAGATTTTGTTTCATTCATGAACACAAGTCCAGTTGTGCATTCATGGATTGCAGTCTGCCTCAGATTTTGCTGCCTTAATGTGAAGAGTTTCTAACAGGAGCATCATGTATATTTTGCTCTTACTTATAAGCCAAGGACATTGTGTTTCTGTGATATTTAAAATATGCCCACAGTGGCAACGCCTAGAACTTTTGTGAGAAAAAGTAACAAGGCAAAGAACGGAAAAATGAAGAAACAAAAAAATCAGAGTTAAAAAAAATAAAGAGTCTTTAAACCAAAACCTGAACTGGCTTAGAATTTTTGCTATTAACTAGCAAGAAAGGACTTCTTTGACCTTTATTCAAACCAACTAAGGCATACTGAAAACGCTGAGCACCACTATATTATAGAAGACATCTTGTCACCGATGGCTAAGTGATAGTAATGGGTCCTGGTAGTCAAAACAACACGGTGGCCTCTAGGATCAAAAAATGTAATAAAATGGCATTCAAAATATGATGGTAAGAGTCATTAAGGTTTAAATTAAGAAATAATGTAGGAAATATCTGAAAAAAGCTAATTATAATCTCAAATCAAAAACTGTTAACAGTAATAAATGTTCAAAATTGTAAAAGCAATTAGTACAGAGCATTCCAGCTGTTAGTTTTTTAAAATTAATTATTCTATAGGCATAAAGGGTCATGAATAGAAGCTAGTTAAGGGTAAAAATCACACAAATGTTGATCTTTTTATTTCACTCAGTGAACCACATATGTGTAGAATACATTATTCAGTAGGGGGATAGTCATTAGTATGTTGGGGATCTTCAAAACCTAATTGGGTGATATTTTTTAAAAAAAGGATAGGTGAATAAGGATTGATGACCCAAGTGGAGTTAAATGGACGATTCTCATCAAAGCTCATCATTTACAGTATCATTTTTTTTCTCTCAAAATTCTTGTCCCTGCCTTCACTATTGCTGACCAGAGATTTTTCTCCTAATCGTAGCGATGTGTAACTTGTCTCTACGGCTAATTGTAAGTATTAAAAGTTAAGATAAGGGTATCTTTCATTTTTTTTAAGACTGTTTTGTAAGTTAGAATAAATTGAACAGTAATTCAGGTCACAAAGAGTGCTCCTCAATTTTAAAATAGATTCTCAAAAAATTCTTATTGCTCTTTAAAGAAGAGTGTACTGTATGTGCAGTGGTCTCTATTCTAGTTATCTCACTGAAAATGGAACTTTCCTTGAAGATTATGCACATCAAAATTAAAAAAATAAAACAGATCTTCTTGGTCTTATTTCATGTGGACAGACAGACAAGTAGATGTGATGATGACAATGGGTGCATCTCCATTTTATGCAAACACACCTAAAAAATGAAGTCTTTTGTAAATAGATTAGGTTTAGGTTTCAAGTAGTTTGTATTACGCAGAATTGGAGAGTCAATCTAACAACATTTATGAGCACAGTTCAAAATATGGGTGTGCTAGAAATGAAACCAGTATCACTCATGTGACATGGCATAGTTAGATGACTGCAAAGAACTCAGCATATCAAAGTGGGCAATCTTATTGATATCATCTGATGAAAGACTGGATAAACGGGTATGTTAACAACCAGATATTTCCCTCAACTCCAGCAGTGAAGGCTGGAAGCAGTTATGAACTAAGTGTATTTAAAATAACACAATAAAGGAGCGGCCTACCACTACAGAATTGCAGACATTTTGGCTCACTGAATTGTCTGATAGATACAGCACATGGTAGTTCTGTTGACAGGGCACAGCTGACATGTTGCTTCAGAAATGGAAACACTGGAAAACAAATGCATTGAATACTGAGCCAGTAACTTAACACACTTTACACTTATAATTAAATGTATCATCAAAACAGTAAGAATTCTGATATGTCTATGTTTATGTAAGTTTGACTATTTTAAAATATTTTTTTGTTCCTAAATATATTGCTATTATTGTTGTGTTTATTTTTCACATGAGAATTTATTCTTGCTTGAGAACATTTTCTTTTGTTTATTTTTACTTTGATCAGTTCCCTGGAGATACGCAGGAATAAGAAATGGTTTTTCTTTTTTTTCCACAGATTATGTAACAGACAGCATGAAGCTGTCCAATAAAAGGATTTCAGATACATGAATCTGAATTATTAGCTGGAAAACATTCTCAACCAATAGGGGAAGATTAAGAATTGTTATCTTGATTTCTGGTGGAAGCGAGTCAGAATAATATATATATATATATATATATATATATATATATATATATATATATATATATATATATATATATATATATATATATATATATATATATAAAAATACTGTTTAAGCACCACACTTATATTAAGTTAGAAAAGTATACTAAAAAGTAAAATATAAGTCTCTCATACATCACTCGTAAAATAAAAGGTGGGCGCTTTTGCTAAGATTTTAAGAAGTGTTTTTTTGAATGTTGATTGATGAAAAGCGCCCACGCTTTTGTTTTACGAGTGATGTATGAGAGTTTTTTTACTTTTTAGTACACTATTTAACTTAATATAAGCGTGGTTTTTAAAAAGTATTTTTTATATATGTATATTTTCAACTTTTTAGTCTGGGGCTTGTTTTAGTATAATTTTGTAATCAATATTTGAACACTCCCTTTAATATTTCTATCCGTTACTAGCGACATCTATTGGTGAAATCTTTAACTATTCTTCATATGAAAATTTCATTTCTTAATTAACATTGATTAATTGATCAATTAGTGAAACTGATTATTGATTCATGTATTGTCATCGGAAGTGAGTACGTGTGCAAAATTTCAAGTCATTTGGACAATAGGAAGTGGGTTAAATATCAATTACAAGATTTGTACCAGACAACAAACAGGTGAAGTTAAAAGATGCGTGGTAATAATTATAAAAATATTGCCCTAAAAATGTTATATGTCTCGGCCAGTGAAAGTCTATATGGCCTCAAAAGTTATACTGGTTTATGAATGTTGTACTGCAAAAATTAGAAAAAAAAAAAACTAACTTCAGACATCAGGGATGAAACCAGGTATTTCATACAGTATGTCAGCCACTTTTTATTTCCTATCTCTAAAGTCTCCTTAGACTGTTTGTTTCTTGAAAATATTTCTCTTTTTTTCTTATTCTTATAAGAAGAAGTGAAATAGTCAGTGGGAGGACACTTTTTTATTTATCCATTTGTTAAAACCCAATTTTAGCATCATGTCGAAACAGCGATCTGAAAGGTTTAGAAGTCCCTTGTACAGGGCACTCACACGCATAAGACTAATTTAGAATTCCCGTTTATTCGAGCACACACATCTAGAGGCTGTGAGAGAGAAACACTAGTACTCAGAAAACACAGACAAAAGCCTAAGGAGAAACATTAACAGTGACCAGGGCAGCATTCAGACCCAGTCTGTGTGAGCTGTGAGGTGGCTTTTATGACAACACTCTGCTCACATGATTTTTCTAATCAATGTAAATGTATTTTAATGTGATGTTCTCCAAAGAACAAATTAAAAAAAGGTTTAAAACAAAAAAACTATGTGTAAGACAAGGTTGCACACAATATTACCATAATGTCCACACAGCATGAAATTTGATTGTACTCCTGTTAAACATGATCATATGAAAACTCCACATTCCCACGTTTTAGATTTATTATGGTATAACTGTGAGAAGAAATTGTTAAAATTTTTGTCTAACTAAATCATTTTCTATTGAAAAATAACAAAGCAAAGGAAACTGAAATTCCCATCAATGAAATGCAGACTGTTTGTTAGTATTAGCAAAGTGTTGTCAGAATTTAAACTGGCTTAAGAACAAATACGGTATGTCTTTAAAGGATTTTTAAGTGTTATTTGGACATGTGCAGAGGAGAGATGCTGAGGATATTGGGAGAGGAATGCTAAGGATAGAGCTGCCAGGCAAGAGAAAAAGAGGAAGGCCTAAGCAAAGGTTTATGGATGTGGTGAGAGAAGACATGCAGGTGATGGGTGTAACAGAGCAAGATGCAGAGGACAGAAACATATGGAAGAAGATGATCCACTGTGGCGACCCTAACAGGAGCAGCCGAAAGAAGAAGAAGAAGATTTATACCTAAACTAAATACATTTGTGGAAACAATTTTACACTGCAAAAGTGTGCACTGTCGCTCACATCAGTCCAACAGTAAACATCTTAATTTCATATAGCACCTTACTTACTGAGATTACCAGTCAGGCTTGTAATGAAACACTTTATGGTGTTAAGCCTGTATAATTCCTAGGACAGTACATCATGCTGAAAAATAAAAATACAAAAAAACAAGTATTTCTATGCTTTCTGACACTTTATGGTAAACCAAAAGTAACTCATTAATATTTGTGAGTGGGGCAGAGCCTCCAATGAAAAAAAAGCAGTTTTAGAATAAACTGAAAATGACCCATTACTCGAATCAAGCAGTAATGACAATGATGTGAATTGGTCATCTGATGCTGACATGCAAAGTGAAGCTGATGCCTATAACACTGTACGACTAAACTGCCATGATATGCCCAGTGAATTTGGTTGCATGAAGTTTCACCATTGTACAATAGTAGCAAAGTGACAAAAAGGCAAAATTATCGCAATCAGCTTCAAGGACAAGCAAGAGGCAGTGTGAGACATCATCACAGTGAGGAATCAACGGCCAGTTTCACTGTGTTGTAAGTTGATGGAAGAAAGATGTGGAAGATGAAAATTCTTTGAATTCTGAGGCTGTTGGAAGGTGAAAAAAAAGATGGCAAGTGAGATTTTTAAATGTACAGCATCATTACAATCAGTAATATGTGATGCTTGTATTGCCTATGCGAGAAATTGATGAACAAAAGAACCAAGAATACTTTCATATATCAGCAAGTAAGTTTGATGATTTGCTTCACCACATTGAACCATTCATCAAACATCAAAGCATGCGCATTGATCCTGTTGAAGCTGAATGTGGCTTGCTGTTACACGGTGTTATCTTGCAATGGCTGAATCCCCACTCCTTCTCTCAGACATTTTCTGCTTTGTACGGATATATCTGTCTTCAATCTGCTTCCATTTCATCTTGCACATTTCCACATCCACTTCCAAAGAGCTGGGGCCTCATGCATAACGCTGTGTGTAGAATTTACACTAAAACATGGCGTATGGACAAAAGCGGAAATGTTCGTACGCACAAAAAAATCCAGATGCATAAATCTGTGCAAACGCCAACTTCCACGTTCTTCCGCTACATAAATATCGGTTAGCGTGAAAAGTAACGCACGTGCACGCACCTGCTGTCACTCCCTAACTCCTCCCAGAATCACGCCTCTTTGATTATGCAAATCAATATAAATAGCCCTTAAGCTCAGTGTTCTGTTAAAAGACAATGGCAAAAGAACAGGGAGAAAATAGAAGAATTTCAGTGAATACCAAGTGGAGGCAAGGAAAAACATACTATTTGTTGGTTTAAACAGTGGTATAAACAACAAAAGGAAGTTGATCAAGTGACACAGAATGTAAGAAAAAAAAATACAGACACAGTTGGGAAAAAGGCTCAAAATGTCAACTTTAATCTCAAAATTTCCACTTTAATCATGTAGTTTATTTTTTCATTAAAGCAGAACATCATAAACTTCACCTTAAAATAGTTTAATTTACTAGTTTCTCAAATCCCATCGTAACTAAAGTAGCACATTAAATGCTTTGTTTTATATGTGTTCTTCTATGTGCTCGAATCACTACGTGCTTCTTAAACTGGCTTTCTCTTCCTCTGACAGGACACAGAATCCATTACATTCGTGATATTACAGTCCCCAACAATGAGGATCTTACGAGCCGGATCACCCTCGGGGAAACGCGTCACATGGCTGTAGTGCTATAACTGACGCTCCCTCACAATGCAGGTAATGTGCCTCATTCGGAACTCCATGCGCAACTGCTCATTCGACACAAAGTCAAACTAACAGTACCCAAGGATTCTCCGGAGAGACACAGTACCAAAGGAGTCCAGTCTTCGTCTCAGGTCACTAGATAGCGTCCATGTCTCGCAACCATATAGCAAGACAGGAAGCACCAGGACTCTAAAGACTTGGACCTTCATCCTTTTGCATAGATATCGGGAGCGCCACACACCCCTTTCCAGCGACCTCATGACCCCCCATGCTCTCCCAATCCATCTACTGACTTCACAGGAAGAGTCACCAGAGACATGACTGTCACTGCCAAGGTAAGTAAACCTCTCAACAAGGTCAACACTCTCCCCGCAAACAGACACACTGCTGATGGCTGTGCCCAAGATGTCATTAAAGGCCTGGATCTTGGTTTTTATCCAGGACACTCACAAGCCCAGACACTCAGACTCCTCACTCAGTCTCTCGAGCGCCCTTATCAGAGCCTCCATTTACTCCGCGAAGATCACAGCATCGTCAGCAAAGTTAAGATCCATGAATCTTTCTTCACCAACAAATGCCTCACAGCCGCTGGAACCCACGAGCTTGCCCAACACCCAGTCCATACAAGCATTGAACAGAGTAGGAGCAAGAACACACCCCTGACGAACCCCAGAATCAACTGGGAAAAACACAGAGGTCTTGCCTCCACTCTGCACAGCACTCACAGTGCCAGTGTACAGGCCAGCCATGATATCCAGCAACCTCAAGGGGATCCCTCAAACCCTCAGGATGTACCACAGGGCAGCTCTATCAACTGAGTCGAACGCTTTGCAAAAGGCTGCAAAGAAACTCTGCCGATATTCGCGTTTGCGCTCTATGAGAACCCTCAGTGCCAGGATGTGGTCGATGGTAGACTTCTTAGACATAAAACCAGACTGTTCCGGTCGCTGGTAAGTGAGCAAATGATCACAGATCCTATTGAGGACGACCCTAGCAAGGACCTTACCCGGCACCGAGAGCAGTGTTATACCCCTGTAGTTGCTGCAATCCAGGCGATCACCCTTCCCTTCCCAGATAGTGACGACAAGTCCCGTTTTCCAGTCAGTTGGGATGATGCCAATCTCACAAATGGAAACAAAGATTGCTTGCAATGCCAAGAGCATAGCCTTACCACCAGCCTGGAGAAGTTCACCCCGGATACCACAGATCCCCGCAGCCTTTCCCCCCCTCAGCTGGTCCACCACCTGTGCAATCTCAGTGAGATTGGGTGGTTCACAGCTAATTGGAGGATCAGCCTCAAGAACCGTGGACCCAGAGATATCCAACGTCCTAGCCGGAGGATCAGCTTTGAACAACTGCTCAAAGTAGCCAGCCCAGCGGGTCACAACTGTAGTGTCATCCGTAAGGACCGTTCCATCAGCTGCCCTGACTGCGACTCTCCGAGGAACAGATTCAGATGTGCGTAATGCTTCGATTCCTCTGTAAGTAGGATGTGGGTCGCTAGACTACAGGTGGTGTGTCCTTCGCTCACAGATTCCTCTAACAAACGCCTCTTTATCTGCCCTCAGAGCCTTCGCAGCCATCCTTCTCAGTTCCAGGTACAGACCAGAGTTGCCAGTGAGCCATGTACTGCACAACTCCTCTCGATGATATCCAGGGTGCCCTGCGAGATGAAACACCTCCTCCTGGGAACACTGGTAACACCAACACAACCCTTAGCAACCTTCAGGGTCTTGTCACGGAAGGTCTCCCACATCACATTAGAATCGGCAGTCGTACCCAAATCTGAAAGTTCCTCACACAAAATAAAACTTTAAGCAGTGAGAGTAATATGGAAAAAGATGATCCACTGTGGCAACCCCTAACGGGAGCAGCTGAAAGAAGCAGAAGAAGGTGCAGTGAGAGTAACAACGCTAAAGTAGCTATGGTATTTGGAATAGTTTGGCCATTCCGTGGACCATTCTATTGTTACAGGTTAATTACAATCAGATGCCTTAAAGTAATAAACAATATGCGGTTAATTTCAGTGTATTTGATAAAGCCGCGTCAGGGATGTGGATCTAGAAAAGAAAGGGAAACCACACTGGAACAAAAGCACTGCTTTGACGCTGGGTGCTGCCAGTTTGCAAAACTGAGCAGAAAACTTGCGTACACCAGGGTTTCAGCTAGCGTGAAAATGTGAGTGGTTTTACGCCAAGTTTAGGTTTTATACATCGTGATTTGAACGTGGAAACAGGAGTATGCAACATTTTTGTGCGTACGCACCGTTTATATATGAGGCCTCTGGTGATTTGATGCCAGTCATTCTGACAGGCATGTCTGATACTATCAAGATGTTGATAGTAAACAACGACGCTGATGTCATGTACCAAAACCTGAACACGCATGCCACCTAAATTTTTCCTGGTACTGCAACTCACGCACGTATCACATTAATTTCCAACAATGTACTCAGAGGTCACATCAAAAGAGTGCTGGGAATGGGTGGCAGCCATGATGTGTGCACATAAGCGTTCTGAGCATCAAGTATAAACCCTGCCTTACGTGTAATAATACATTTTTCATTATTGAAAAAAGAAAAAAATCTGCGTTTTTTGGCTTGTTTTTCCCGGGGTAAATAAAACACAATGGACGTATACTAAATCTACATCAGTGGACACTAGACATACTGTACCTTTCCTACTGTATTTATTGTATATTGACCTTTTGGTATTTACATGTTTCAGTTAGGGCTGGGACATACTTAATGCTACGTGATGCGTACACTTGCAGACACTGCTGCCACAGAAGCAGTGTACTGTCTATGCTTTCATGCATGCTTTATGTAACTCTGGAGGATTCCACCAGGTGGCAGAGTGAGACATCATTACAATGAGGAAACAATGTACGATTCTGGCAGAGGGGCAGGGAGGGAGCCAGGAAGATACTTCCAAACCTTTGGCAGGACACAGGGATGCCTCCAAAAGTATTTTGTGGGATTTTCTCAGAATGAAAAGGTATAACCAACATCTGACGTAAATGTTCTCAAGTCCAGTGTAATAAAAATAAAAATAAATGTATTAATACTTTTTAGATGATGTTAAAAAATTTGATTTGTGTGGATTAGCTTTGTGGTTTTATTGTAACTGTTTTAAAGATTATTTTTATTATCAAGGTTTTATTGAGACAAAATGCTGCTGAAAGTATAAATTAAATCAAAGCAATTTAAGCAAATTATAAAAAAAAAACATAATGTGGATCCGCTACCCACCCACCACCGTTCCCCCTGTAAGCCATTATGACAGGAAATTGAAGGGCGCTATTAAGGGGATACCAGAGCTCATCAGTATACGTCTGATTGACCTCAGGAGGCCCTCAAAAGAGAGAAGAAACATCAGGAGTTAAGAAGACAGACAGTGGTACTGTTACAAAGAAACTCTATAGATCAGATTAAAGACTAAATATTAATATAAACTGATTTTAATAGTGTCTTATATTTAAGACCATTAAAATTCTAACAGTTTTAAGCATTAGGTTTATTATGAAAGTTAAATTAATAATTTAAAACAGGTAAAAAAACACATTATCATATAAAATGTGAAATGGGAAATAAATGAGTCAACCAAATAGGTTGAACTCTTATTTCCTAAAGACATTTTAAAAAAAGCAAGTCTCATCTGTCTTCCAAAGTCCTGTTTTCCTTTCCTTGGCATACATGGGAAAAGTGTCTCATTAAGAGAAATGTGAAAAATAGTATCTTGATTCATCTTATGTTTCCTAACTAGGGTGAAACTGAGGTAAAAGTTCAGTTAACAGAGGACCTTCATATACTTAACTGCTAATCGTATCCTGTCAGATAATAAACTCAAGATTATACCACATCAGACTACTGCAATTTTTATTTTTTGAAAGACTTTTTGTTGCTGGTAAATTCTATGGCAGAAATAAATGGCAGATGACATCCAAACAAAGCATTCTAATAAGAATTAAATGGTTATGGCTGCCTGTACTAAATGCATGACTAAGCATGTAAGTTCTGTTTATAACTTCGAAAGTGCACAATCCTTGATATCCATTTCTCCATCCATTTTGTAAGCTCAGTAGTCCAATGGGATGCCTGAACTTATTCTGCTTGGATCAGATTCAAGACTGGGCACCAGTCCAGCCTAGGACATTGTCACAACTACACTCACAGTTACAAATACTAGACAAGTTTTAGAAACGTCCATAACTATGTCTTTGGTGTTATATGCTTGACAGGAATCCGCCCCTGGCTAGGGTTCATTTCCTTGTTTTATATCCCTTTTGTTCATTCATTTTTGTGTCATTTATTTATGTTAATGTTACTTTTGTTAATTATCTGCTTTGTTCTCTATGCCTGTATTGTGTTCCATGTATTTTATGTGTGGTCACCCCAAGGCACTGACCTCCACCCTATAAAGGCAGGGGCAACCCACTGTTCCTTATTGTTCATCTGAATGTGCTTGGGAGATTTGGGTGAGTTACTGTGATTTTTCTGTTCTTTTCTTTTTCTGATGTATTGGATTTTTGACCTGTTTGCTCTGTCTTTTGACAACCCTGTTGACTCTTGTATTGGGATGTTGTTTGCATTGAATTGCCTAACTGTTTTAGACAACTCCTTTTTGCCTTTTGTGCCTATTCTTGTTGGAGAACATTTATGTAAAAATAAACCCATTGTTTTATAAAGATCCTGCATTTACCTTTATATCTTGCCGGGGTTTAACATTAAATTTGACATATTTCAGAACTTTATGTGCTTTCTTTCAAGACCCACAACATTTTGATACTTATGAAGCATAATAATTGGGACATTTGGGGAAACTCAGAGCATCTGGAGAAAAACACACAATGACACAATGAAAACAAGCAAACTCCACAAACAACTGAGATTTAAACTAACTGTTGCCCCTCATGCAGCAGTGAGGCAGCAACACTAACCACGGCACCCTCCATGCCACACCAGTCTAAAAGAAAACAGAACGTTCTTACTATAGTCTACCAAAATCAAACTGGGTGCAAGGAAGAAACAGCCCAGAACAATAGATTGAAGGACCCACTTCATACATATGTCTGGAGATGTGGAAGAAAGCCAGAGTCCTGAGGATAGAGCCACACAAACACTTGGACAACCGGCAGACTTCACAAAAAACAACAACATTGAAACCAACAATGCAGCAACGAGACAGCCACTGTGCTGTCCTTTAAGTAATCATTACAATTTTGAAGAGAACAGTAAAATGTTTCATGAGCAATCCAGACGTGTCACCACTTGATTTCAAAGCTCATATATTACTTAATACATTACTTAAGCCTTTTTCCGTCCTTCCATTCATTTTCTAAACCCTATTTATCCAGAGCAGGGTCACAGGGATGCTGCAGCCTATCCCAAAAATCAGAAACAATCTCTGGACTGGTTTGCCAGACAATCTCATTACTTTTTTTCTAAAACTTCATTGGTTTTGGGAGGAAGAATGCACTGAAAGTTGAGTTCATGATTTGTAGTAATTTTACTTTAGCTGGGAAAATGTTAACTGATGTACAGTAGTTCGTTCTCTTTGAGTGCTTGTAGAGTTGTTCCCATTCACCAAATTTTACCTGCCATATTGACTCATTTTACTGCATTGCTCTTGCTGAAGGCGGCTGTGTGCTCTGCTGCTGACTGCCATGACCCTTTCATTGCTGATATAAGACTCCGACTGCCCTTTAACCCCATACTACAATGAATCTATGAAAACAGATGAAGTGTTATACATTTGCTTCACTACATAAACTGGGCATTATGCTGTCAAAATTAATCATAATGGAAACAACAGGTCAATACAATTATTGCAGTTAATAATTCAATGTAAGTTTGACATGAAAAATCAATGGTTTATGATTATTTAGCCTTAACTTTAATATTTTAATGACATTGTAATCACAAGATAGAATGAAACAATTGCTATAAATTAAAGATGGAACATTTTGTTTTATAGTCCACGTGTAATTTAATTAAAGTTACTCCACAAAGCCCATTATAAAGCTGATATTTCCTTATTTTTATTACACAGAGGAGCATGTAAACTCTTTTTTTGTTTAGCCGAGTATTGAAAAAGGCACCTGGCTGTTTCAGAAAACGCAAATGTTTGAGTTGCTTTATATAGTAAGTAATAACTTAGTCGATAAATGGTCCAGAAAATGAGCTAAAAGACAACAGTTCAGGGGCTAAAATTTAAACTCCAGATGCACTGCTCAGCTTTGAAACAGTCACTTAACCTGCGTGTATCCCAATGGTAAAATTAGGAATAACATTTTAAGTGTTTATGTCTGGTATTTAACATGTCAAAATGTCACATACTTGATGCATATGCACAGAGTCGACTTCCTGCTGTATTCACAAACTAATGTATACTTTGGTATTTACCTTTTATAAAATGATGAACATCCTGAGCAAAAGTACTAGAAGATAATTTGCTAAAATAATGAGGTGCAGTAGGACTGCCATTAAAATGATTCTGCTTCCAAGCAAGTTACAAGGGAATTTGATTCCTGTGTGCTACATTGTGGCTGGGAACCTAAGTTTTAATATAAATGAACACAGACAATGCCTTTCTTTCAAAACCAGCCGATTAAACATTGAATAAATTACATAACTAAAATGACTTTTCATGGCTTTCTGCAAAAACAAAACCTTTCAAGAATGGACTGTTCTTGATTTTCAAGTCAAAAAAACTAAAAATTAAAAAAAAAAAATACCACAAACATTCTTGGAAGTACTCAACATATTTTAAATATGAGACTTATTTCCACGTAATTTAAAATTGTAATGAAAGTAGGAGTTTTACATACTCTTTCATTTGAATTCCCTCAGTTTCGGTATGTTCTCTAATTCTGTATTCTTTAAAACATTCCATTTATTAAAACCATAATTGTGTGAATGACAAGAAGGCAACAGGACTAGAAGTAGAGCCCAACAATGCCATCTTTATTCTCAGATGTTGCAAACCAGAAATGAAAAGTGTATTTTTTGATTATTAAAAGATCTGCTCAATTTTGCTTTCTGTTCATTGGCACTAAATTGCAAGTGCTAATCTTTATGGAGAAGAAATATCGTAAACATTTGGGACTGACTGGCCACTGAACAAATAATGATAGCTGATTATCAACATGTGTGCTTTTATATCTAACCCTTCGTTTCAAGGGCGACTTCCTATGAACAAATGATCCTTCACTTTTACTGTTCACTGTTATTGTTTTCTTAGAATCCAAATTCTTAAAATCAAGTTTAACAATAAGCAGTCATGGTGGTCTTTTGTGTAGCTAACTTTAGCTTTACCTCTTCATTGCGGCTTTGTACTAGTTATGGGAATGTGCTGCATGTTTCTAAAGTCCACTTACACAAATTTGCTATAAATGTACTTAAATAGCAAATTTAATTGCCCAAGCAATCATGTTCCTTGTCATGCATATTGAACTGTAATGTGTTTTAATAAGCTTCAATGAACACCAGCCTTGAATCACAATATGAAAAATGCATGTAATAAAAGGAGAAAAATATTACATCTGGCAAAACTACATTTTGAATTTTCTGTAATTATTTAAAAAGACAATGCTAACAAATTATAATTAGTATTAGTAGTAGAAATAATAGAATTGTCACTTATACAGATTTCAATAACATTAATATTAATATGTCCAACTATCATGCACAATATTACCATTTGGCACCATAATAAATGATAATCTTAATTTTGATTGTGGCAAAAGTGTGAAACCTCTGGGGAATAACATGCAAAGGAATACAAACCTAGGACTTGGGAGTTTTTGAAGCAACAATGCCAACCCCTGAGTTATTATTTCATCCTACATTTCTTAAAATTGCTGCATGTCTACATACAATATACTTCAATTAATAAATAAAACTGGATATTTAACAATCTGTTCCATATTACTGCTATTACATTCTGTCGTCTTACATAATACACTACAGTGGCTGTTCGTTTGTCTGTCCAGGATTTTAAATCACCTGTAGCTCGCAAACCGTTTGAACTATTAACCTGAAATTTAGAACACCTATACTACGTGACATCTACTATCCGCTTTCGTTGTGATGATTTTTATTACTCTTTTTATTTTTATTTTATTTTATTGTAGAATCAACTCTCGGCAGTGCACAGCAGGGTGGCCGTGCGGAGCATGTATACGCGCACCATTCACATTCCCTACCACCTTCGCGGTCACTTCCCCTACCTCTTCATATCTTAAATCATTCTTGAGGCAGATTGAAGACTTAAGTGCCAGCTTAAGTGAAAAATTAAGAAAAACGTACTAAGTAAGTGCAACACAAAAACTAACTTAATCAGTTTTAACGTGAAAAGATGCTAACGGAAGAAGAGAAGCAGCGGGCCGCTAGGGTGGAGAAAAGAAGAGCTCAGGAAACAGCAAGCACATCAACCTCTGAGCAAACAAATGGTAAATGTACAGAGAAAGAAAGAGGATGAAAACTAGGAATGCTCAAGTCAAGTGTATTCACTGCACGTTACTGGTGTAATATAATTAAATAAAAGTCAGGCCAAAGCCATATCTTTCATAATTTCTATATTATAAGTCATGTTGTCAGTTTCTATATCTACCATTTTCCCACTTGTTTACTCATAGCTGACAGTCATGCTGTGAGTCTCTGCACTTTTTCTGCTAGATGTTGGATCCATGTACTACTTTTCATGCTGAGCAGCACATCTGGCTGTCCCTAACCACTGGCTGTTGTTAGTATCATCAGTAATGCAGCAGGGTACTTGACTACTGGTGAAAATGGATATTCTTCTAGGAGACACACCTCAGATTCACCAATCATAAATTTACCGCATTCTATATACAAACACAAAGTGCTCAAACTGTGCATGATTTAGTAATTCTCAAGCATTAACTTGAAAATTAACCTTGGATATTATAAACCTGATGCAAACATTGTAAAAGGTGACCTGAGTGCCTTGTTCAAAATAGCCAACCACATCCTCCCACATTGTGATCATGACAGGTACAATTGTTATTCCTCTACAAGTTTCCATAATTTAAGTGATAACGTTTGGTGTAAGACTGATAATGTATTATTAACTCGCCTCCAAAATTTCTGCTTCTAACTCCTGAACTTCAACATGCTTTCATTGTCGGTGTCTTAGTATGGCAATGTCCTTTTTTTGTTTGTTTTTTCTCCTTTATCTCATAGTGTATCTCTGTGTTCTGTTTTCTCATTTAGTTTAATTAATAAGGGGCCTGTAGTCAGCCAATTTCACTCTAGGGAGGGCGTTCCTAATGATCAGATTTAGGGTGGTATTTTTTTCTCTTGCAGTTTTTAGAATTTTTAGTCTCTTCTTCAATGCAGTGGCATTTATTGTGGTTGCATTTCTGCTTTCCTTAATTCTAGGACTCTTGTTTGGTTTGTGGGCATTTGAAATTTTCAATACGCTTTATTTGGATATTTTGAATTTTTGACCATGAGTTAGAATTTTTTATTTTCTTTTAAGGAGTTTTGGATTCATATTTTTTGTTTTTATTTTCTACTTGGATTTATTTAAGGTCTAGTTTTACTTTGGTTATTTCTTTTTTTTCTTGCATTTCTTTTTGCATTATTGGATTTTGTTTCTTAATCAAGCAATTTGATTCTTTCATTTGAATTCTGGACTTTTGCATTTTTGTTTTAATATTTTACATATGATTTAGTATTTTGGATTTGTTTTTATCCTTTCATTTTATAATTTAATACATAAAATTAAACAGTTCAAAGTTTCATGCATGATCAAACTTTTTAAAATAATAATAATAATTCTTTACATTTATATAGCGCTTTTCTCACTACTCAAAGTGCTCTCTACACAGGGAGGACCCAGGAAGAAAACCCACAATCTCCTTACTGCAAAGCAGCAGCACTACCACTGATGCCTTTCTCCTCCACACAAGGCCATGTCGTAACAGTTCAGGCTTGAATTTCTGGTTTTGGATTTGTGATCTTTCCTTTGGGTCTGACTGTGGTTTTACCCCATTTTTTTTCCTTTTTTAAAATTATTTAAGGAATGTTTAAATGATGACTATTGTTTAGCTTTGGATTAAGAATGTGGATGAGCAGAAAATTATATTCTTTGAGTCTGTCTTTCTTATTTCATTATTTTGTTGCTTATTTTCCTATATTTTATTTTCCTTTGCCCCTGTTAAGTGCAGCTTCCTTTTAAATCAGATTTGTGATATTGTTTAATCTGATCTTCTTTAAACTTAATTAGCTTCTGTGGTTTTTTTTTGTTAATCTTTTAGGTTTTGACCCTCCTTTGCTGCTTAATGATAACTATGATTCTCAGATGATTAATGATTCTACATCAGGTTAAGAATGTCACTGTATGTTTTACTTTTGTATGGTTGTAATCTCTCATTGTTTCCAGGGATCCAAAGATACCTTTAAGGGTTAACTTTTGGTTGAGCCCACAAGGGCTTTCTTAACTTATATAACATAAAAATGGTAGAATGTGGCTTTCTTTCAAAAAACAATATTGATAACCATTTGCCAAGGCCTCCTTTTTTCCAATGTGATACAGTAATCCCTCGCTATATCGCGCTTCGCCTTTCGCGGCTTCACTCTATCGCGGGTTTTATATGTAAGCATATTTAAATATATATCACGGATTTTTTGCTGGTTCACGGATTTCTGCGGACAATGGGTCTTTTAATTTCTGGTACATGCTTCCTCAGTTGGTTTGCCCAGTTGATTTCATACAAGGCACGCTATTGGCAGATGGCTGAGAAGCTACCCAACTTACTTTTCTCTCTCTCTCTCTTGCGCTGACATTCTCTGATCCTGACGTAGGGGGATTGAGCAGGGGGGCTGTTCGCACACCTAGACGATAGGACGCTCGTCTAAAAATGCTGAAAGATTATCTTCACTTTGCTCCCTTCTGTGCAGCTGCTTCGTGAAGCGACATGCTGCACGGTGCTTCGCATACTTAAAAGCACGAAGGGTACATATTGATTTTTGAGTGTTTGTTTTTATCTGTCTCTCTCTCTCTCTCTTTCCCTGCTCCTGACGGAGGGGGTGTGAGCTGCCGCCTTCAACAGCTTTGTGCCGCAGTGCTTCGCATACTTAAAAGCCAAACAGCCCTATTGATTTGTTTGCTTTCCTCTGTCTCTCTGACAGTCACTGCTCCTGACACGCACTCCTTTGAAGAGGAAGATATGTTTGCATTCTTTTAATTGTGAGACGGGACTGTCATCTCTGTCTTGTCATGGAGCACAGTTTAAACTTTTGAAAAAGAGACAAATGTTTGTTTGCAGTGTTTGAATAACGTTCCTGTCTCTCTACAACCTCCTGTGTTTCTGTGCAAATCTGTGACTCAAGCATGACAATATAAAAATAACCATATAAACATATGGTTTCTACTTCGCGGATTTTCACCTTTCGCGGGGGGGTCTGGAACGCAACCCCCGCGATGGAGGAAGGATTACTGTACTCCCTAAACCACATGACTACACTCATCTCCTTTTGAAAACACATTCATCCTGATAGTCATTATTTTCCTGCCTAATTTGCTGTCTCCTTTCTGGTTCTTATGTAACATCTATATACTCTATATACAAATGGCCATAAGAAGAAAAATATAACTTTGAAAAACATTAAAAAGAATCAAAATTGATATGAATATGATTTACTAATAGTGCAGTAGGTGACTTTTTGTCATACGCACAGCAATACAATTAAATTAATATTTACATAAAATTTCACTTGGATCTGTCTTTTTCACAGACCCCTTAACATGTTGAAGAATAGTCTCAACAACTGTGACAGAAAGATCAATTTGATCCGATATGAGTTTAATCATTCTCCCCTTGTTTATGTAGGTTTTGTCTGGGAATGCTTAAACTCCTTTTTCATTCTAAAGACAGGTACTATCGCTTATTTTGTGATTCTAAATTGGCCCAGTTTGAATTGGTGTGTGTGTGTGTGATTGTGGCCTGGAACGGACTGGAACACTGTCAAGGGTATGTATCTGCTTTGTGTGATAATGCTAGAATAGGCTTCACCTCAACCTAGAATTGAATTAAGTACCATTGTATTAATTGCATAATCATGTGAATGAGGCGTGCACACTACAATTACAGTAAATACTTTGACTAAGTCAGTTTATTTTATTTAAATATTGATGCTCTCCCTTTAACTTTTTTCTTTCTGTTTGGGTTCTTAAGAGAAATGCATCAAATTAAAAAGGAAAAACACAACTCCTTCTGAGATCAGAGAGCTATTGGCTTAGTGTGATTCTCCATAAGTCTCAAAATAGCAAAGATCGATGCAAAGACCTGGCAATTTATTTTATGATTATAGTAATTTCCAGTTATCCTCACCTTTCATCAACCTCTGCTCCTTAAGGAATACTGGCCAGTTTAGATAAAGATTTCTAGGTTTTATCAAGAGACTTTTAGGAATTAACCTAAACAAGCTCTCTGAAGACAATGAGAAAAGGACATCTTCTTAGACTTTTAGATTAAAAATGGAATTCAGCTATTTTGAAAATGCACTCATTTTCAATAAGTGCAAAGCCTGCAATGATTCATCTAAAGATTGAATATCAGCCACATGTATCTGGTGTAAAATAAACACAGGGACACTGTCAAAGGTTTGAGAGAATTCCCCATATACAGTGATCCCTCGCTATATCGCGCTTCGCCTTTCGCGGCTTCACTCCATCGCGGATTTTATATGTAAGCATATTTAAATATATATCCCGGATTTTTCGCTGCTTCACGGGTTTCTGCGGACAATGGGTCTTTTAATTTCTGGTACATGCTTCCTCAGTTGGTTTGCCCAGTTGATTTCATACAAGGGACGCTATTGGCAGATGGCTGAGAAGCTACCCAACTTACTTTCTCTCTCTCTCTCTCTCTCTCTTGCGCTGACGTAGGGGGGTGTGAGCAGGGGGGCTGTTCGCACACCTAGATGATAGGGACGTTGCTACTTTCTGTGTGCAGCTGCTTCCTGAAGGACATGCTGTACGGTGCTTCGCATACTTAAAAGCTCAAAGGGCACGTATTGATTTTTGACTTTGTTTTTCTCTGGCTCTCTCTCTCTTTGTCTGCTCCTGACGGAGGGGGTGTGAGCTGCCGCCTTCAACAGCTTTGTACCGACGGTGCTTCGCATACTTAAAAGCTAAAGAGCCCTATTGATTTTTTTTTTGACTGCTTGCTTTGTTTTCTCTCTCCTGAAGCGCACTCCTTTGAAAAGGAAGATATGTTTGCATTCTTTTAATTGTGAGACGGAACTGTCATCTCTGTCTTGTCATGGAGCAGAGTTTAAACTTTTGAAAAAGAGACAAATGTTTGTTTGCAGTGTTTGAATAACGTTCCTGTCTCTCTACAACCTCCTGTGTTTCTGCGCAAATCTGTGACCCAAGCATGACAATATAAAAATAACCATATAAACATATGGTTTCTACTTCGCGGATTTTCTTATTTCGCGGGTGGCTCTGGAATGCAACCCCCACGATGGAGGAGGGATTACTGTACTGTTGCACACAAAAAAATGCTTTTATTGATCAATCCTAAAAGGAACTGTCACAAAAGCGAATGAGGGTAGTATATGTAGGTGGGTCTGCAGGAAGTGATGTGTAGGAAGAGGCGTGATCTTGAGGGTTAGAACCGGAGGTGATGTTATTGGGTGGTTTCTTCAATTTGGGAGAAAGGAAAGAAGAGTTAGAGGGCAGCACCAACCTCCGGTTCGGCGGGTAACTGCATCTATTTGTGCCTGTAAACTACCTCCCAAGCGCACATGTGTGACACAGCTCCCCCCTCAGCCCAGACTCATTGGGTCGGGCAGCCCGAACCGTGAAGGCGTGAACCCAAGAAAGAGCATTGGCATTGGCTTTGTGAGAGCCTCAGTGAGAAACGACCGAAAACCTATAAGGCTGAAGATCCAGAAACCACCGTGTGACACATGGGTTTGACTCCTTATTCAACGCCATCCACTGTAGGGCAGCATGGCAAGTAACAAGGGTAAACTCACAGCCTAACAGGTAGTATCTCAGCTGTGTAATGGCCCATTTAATTGCCATGGTCTCCCATTCCACTGCCGCATACCTGGTTTCCCGATTCAGCATTTTCCGGCTCAGGTACATCAAGGGGTGCTCGACACGATCGATGCTTTGCCTCAGCACGATGCCAAGACCTGTGTCTTCCGGTCTTGCATCAGTCCGGAGGATAAAAGGTAAAAAAAAATTAGGAGAAATTAGTACAGGTGCCAAGGTCAGAGCCTGTTTTAGGTCACAAAATACAGAGTCCGCTTTCTCATCCCATATCAATATATTGGGAGCCTTCTTCTTTGTCAAGGGCACCGCTCTCTCAGAAGAATGGGGCACGAACTGGTGGTAGTACTCTGCCAAACCAAGAAATGCTTGGATCTGCCACATGGTTTTTGGACGGGGCCAAATCAGGATGGCATCAACTTTGGAACACTGTGATCGCACTGTACCCCTGCCCACTTGGTACCCTAAATAAATGGCCTCGTTAAACCCAAAAAAACATTTCTTGGGATAGATTTGAATACCGGCTTTACCAAGTGTTCGAAGCACAGTTTGAACCTGCTCTATGTGTTGTTTCCATGTTCCAGAATAAATGAGAACGTCATCGAGGTAGGTGGTGATCGTAATATTAGCGGGGCTGAAAGGGAACATAGGCAGCGTCCCTGTCCTTCCAAGGTTTCAGCAAACTGACATGATAAATCCACTCGGCTAGATGTCGATTAGGTTGTTTAACAAGATAGTCAACCAAGCCTTTATGCTCCTTAACTTCATAAGGGCCTTGCCAATGGGCCAGTAATTTGGAAGGGGGGGTAGGTACTAGGACCATGACATGGTCACCGGGGTGGAACTCCTGAAGGAATGTTCCCCAGTAATAACACTGGGCCTGAGCTGCTTGTGCTCTCTCCATATTTTCTTTTAGTATAAGTTGAGTTTTTCCAATCTATCATGTAATTGAGCGATATATTCTAAAATATTAGTATTTGGGAAGACCTCTTCTTCCCAGCTTTCTTTTAATATATCTAATAGTCCCCGGAGTTGACATTTATATAATAATTCAAAAGGGGAAAACCCCGTAAAGGCTTGAGGAACCTCCCAAAGAGCAAAAAGGACTAAAGGAAGTAACTGATCCCAGTTCCTTCCATCAGTGTTGACCACCTTACGTAGCATTTGTTTGAGGGTCTGGTTGAACTGTTCCATGAGACCGTCAGTTTAAGGATGATATACTGCGGTTTTTAAATACTTAGCTCTGAGTAATTTGGCAACTTCCCTGAACGTGTCTGAAGTTAAAGGCGTCCCTTGATCTGTTAAGATTTCCTTAGGGATGCCTACCCTCACGAAGACCCCTACTAGTTCCCTTGTGATATTCTTAGAATTAGCTGTCCGTAATAGGACAGCTTCAGGAAAACGAGTAGCATAGTCCACGAGAACCAGTATATATTTATGCTCCCGGGCCAAGGGTTCGAGGGGTCCCACAATATCGACCCAAAACGGAAATCATTAAGTGGAATGGGAATTAAAGGAGCATGGTCCCTCCTAGGAATCTGCCATAACTGACATTCTGGGCTGGAACTACAGAAACAACGGACCTCCTTGTTAATTTTGGGCCAATAAAAGCAGACCTTAATTCTCTCAAAGGTTTTGTCGGCACCCTGGTGGGCGCCGAGAAGGTGGGTGTGAGCTAGTTCACATCCCCCTCATGTTCAGCTACTCTATATAATAAATCATTGTTAATGACAAAGTGAGGTCCATTAGGTATGAGAAGGTTAGTGTGCTGGCCATCTACTAAGAGCACTGCATTTCTAGCAAAATTTCAGTGAGTCGTCATTCCACTGCTCCCATTTGAAGAAGGCTGGCGTTTGTCTAAACTGAAGGGTTAATGAAGTCAGAGGATCAGCGGTGACCTCAATGGGTGAAGTTTTTAGCCGAGACAGAGTGTCGCCAGAAGATGACATGTTTGCCTGCTCCGTCTCAGTTTCCATTCTGTTACATTAAATCCCCACGTGATTCCTTAATGTTGGTGTATTACACCGCGTGGAGACAGTTTGGGATGGTGAATCTCCATCCATAATTAGACCCAAATTTTCTTTGGGAGTGATGGTTGTGTTACTGCTTTTCCTGTTAGACCAGTCAGTCTCTTCCTAATATCACGGGAAATGGTGGATTTTGAAGGACCGCCACCTGCATTGTTCAAATATAGCCCCCGTAGCTGATGATGCAAGGGGCAGACCTATGCCACTGTGTATGCAGGTTAGACCTGCCTTCCCTTTAAGCCACTGTCGTGGTAGCATGTACCAGCGAACTACAATGGAAATGTTGAATTATTAATGATGAATACAGGTTTTAGTAAGCAATAGAATATAGGTGGGTCTTTCAGTTAGAATTTTAAGATGTGCCTCAGCAGATACGTTTATTCTTAGATACTGCAACTCCTCTATTGAAAAATATAACCCCTCTAGTTTTTCCTACATCTCCTCCAGGAAATTCAAAAAGTAAACCATGCCTTGGACACCTCCAATTGGAGACTCCAGGGTGCATCAACTCTGTAGGTGCCCACTACACTAACATTGGTTTCTTTCAAACTGGAGAGGGTATTAGTACTACTCTGATGTCTTCCTAGATTGTGAAGTTTCTCTTTCTTGTACACACAGTCAGCCTAACATCTCTGCACAGAAATCGAGGTTAAATTAGTCACTGGCAAATCCCTTTAACTGTAGGTGAAGATGAAAGTCATTGATTGACACAAAAAGATCTTTAAAGACATTGGGCCTCATGTGTAACGGCGTGCATAGAATTCACACAAAAAAAATTCAGATGCATAAAACTGTGCATAAGCCAAGTTCCACACACTTTCCCTTTATAAATCCCAATAAACGTAAATTTTAATGCATATGCACATGCCTACAGCCCCACCCCAACTCTCCCAGAATTTCACGTACTTGAATATGCAAATCAATATAAATAGCCCCTTCCGTTCAGTGCTTTATTAAAAGATGATGGTAAAAGCACCTGTAAAAAAGAATTTCAGCAAAGGCGGAATGGACATCCTGTTCAGTGAAGTGGAGGTAAGGAAAAACTTAGTAGTTGGTGGCTTAGGCAGCGTTATAAGCGACAAAAGAAAATGATGGTGTAGCACTCAAAAGTTCAAGTTCAGAAAGTCGCACTGTGCCTGAAACAAAAAAGAAATGGTTAGATATCAAAGTCAACATGAAAAGGTGAGTGCCTGAGTGTCATATGGAACCGTATTAGGGCCATAGTGAAAAAACAAATAGGGACACAGTGAAGAAAAAAGGTCTATGTCGAGATTAAAGTCGAAATGTCCATGGTAAAGCCAGGTAAAGTCAGCCTCAAAGCTATTCTGGCAAACTGTCAGGCGAGTCAGGAGGAGGAAATTTTGAGGAGTATTTTGCCCGTGCTGTTCATAGCATGGAGTGCTGCTGACTTCATCTGGGGATATAGTCGGAAGGTGGAAGGAGTACTTCAAATACCTACTAAATCCCAGTGACATGCTTCCTTTAAGGAAGCAGAGTCCGGAGACTTGGAGAAGGATTTAACCACCACTGAAGCTGTAGTCACTAAGGCAGTTAAAAATAACAGGACAGACCCCCTGAGGTAGATGTTATCTGTCTTGATTTTCCGGATGTTGTTGGGCTGTTTTCACAGACACACCTCTTCAACAATACGTATGTGGGGGTCAGGGGCAATGCCTCTGAATTGACAAACTGGGGTGGTGGTCCCTCTTTAAAAAAGGTGACAGAAGGGTATGTTGGAACTTTAGGGGGATCACATTCCTCAGCCTCCCTGGGAAGTCGTGCCCATTTGTTCTGGAAAGGAGAGAGCAGCTGTTAGTAAACAGAAACAGGCAAACATAAATCAGAAAGAGAGATGGAAGTTTAAGGGAATGGAAAAAAGAAAGGAATGATGGAGATGGCAGGATTGTGAAAAGCCAATGTGTGGCAGAGCGGAAGCAGGAAGCCAGGTAAAGAGCCCAGAGGAAGAGTAAATAGCAGGTGCTCAAAGGTGCTGAGGAGGGACACTCTGACTGAGCGTCTACAGGTAGTTGTACTGACCTGTTGCTTAAGTGTGCTCCCGCGTAAGGCAGTGGAGTAGCCATGGGAGTTGGAAAACTGAGGCTCAGTGTGGCTCCCTCCTGGGGGCCACAGATAGCAGTAGAGGCCCAAGCCTGGATTTTGAAGGTTTACTGCACTGAACACTTGACATTTTTTTGCACCTACCCCTTGCTGTATATGTGTGTCCTCATTTGCCCGGCTCACCTTGATTCATGACTATCGAAGGTTCGGTGTTGAAGAGGCTCCCAGTTGCAACAAGGGAGCATGGAGCAGACCCAGACAGTCACAAAAATGAACAGCAATGTACAGAAAATAAAAATGGTGATCATGTTCTTTAACAGTATATGACTTAATTCTAAACCTTTAAGGTTATTATGTAATCAATAATTCATTTTACAGAACCTTATTTCAATTAACAGGCTAAACCAAAGACTGTTAATGTCTTTATTGAAATAGGCATTTATAATTTTTTCATTCATCAGCCAGTATAAAGCAACTTTAGGGGTTATAGCTTTTGAAGTTCATTTATGCTTTTATTGATCAATCCTAAATTGAGTGCAGTGATAGACAAAGTAATGGTAAATATTTCAAATATAATCAGATTTTTCCATTCAGCCTGCATAAATGAAAATTGATTTTAGCATTATCATATACACACTGTGCTTCTTCTGAAGGAAGTACAATACATTAACAACTGTATCATAAGCTGAATTTGTACTGACCTTTAATTGATCACCTCACTTGGTGGATGTGTACTTTTGATTGCTGCTGTATAATTTAATGCTGAAATTAACAATGCTTGGGACTTTTTAAGTTCACATGTAAGGTCAAATGACAAAGAAATTTTATTTACATCATGAACTACTGGCTTTTTATCGAAACATTTCACCTTTTTTCTGTCCTTTGCCTCTTCTATTATTTATTTAAAGTTTCAATAATCAAAAATATTTTTTCTCTTGCTATTTTTTTTCAAGATTCAAGACTCTTTATTCGTCACATGCATAGTTATACAGGTCAACACGCAGTGAAATGCATCCTGATCTGCTTATCAAAAACTGTGCAAAGTTAGAAGAATATCAGTTAGGTTAACAAAAAGTCCTAGATTGAAAGATAACAATATAATAGAACATAAATAAATAAGTACAATTTATTGAAATAAAAGTAGAATTAAGTGTTAAGGTGCAATAGTGCAGTGATTATTGTGCAAAACCAAAGTTAGACAAGTGCATAGTTAAAGGACAGACCAATTCCAAAACAAGGTAAGGGTAGATGTCATGGTACAATTACAGTCCAGTCTAAGTATGTGGAAGGTCATGGATGAGATGGCATGTTCTGATTTAACAGTTTTATGGCTTGAGGATAGAAAGTTCTTCTGAGTCTTTCTGTCCTGGTCAGGAAGCTACAAAACCTTTTGCCTGATTTTAACAGATGAAACAGGCTATTGCTTGGATGAGATGAGTCTTTGATAATCCTGAGAGCTCTGGTCCTGCACCTCCTGGTGTAAATGTCCTGCATAGATGGTAGAGCTGACCTGCAGCAGCGTTCTGCTGCACGGATCACTCTCTGTAGGGCTTTACAGTCCTGAACACAGCAGTTTCCAGACCAAGATGTAATGTTCTGTGTCAGGATACTTTGCACAGTGCCAGAGTAGAAAGTCTTTAGAAACCCTGAAGAGACCCCAAACTTCCTAAGCTGTCTGAGATGGGAGAGTCTCCACTTTGCCCTTTTTGGTCTGAACTTGGATGTGTTCAGACCATGTCAGGTCCTCAGAGATGTGAACCCCCAGGTATTTAAAACTGTTCACCCTTTCCACTGGAGTCCCGTTAATAATGAGGGGCTTATAGTCCCGCTGCCGTCTCCTGCTGAAGTCTACCACCAGCTCCTTGGTTTTGCTGACGTTGAGCTGGAGGCACCACAATGTCAGGTCCTGACACCACAATGTCAGGTTCGCAACTTCATCCATGTAGGCCGTCTCATCGTTGTTCACGATGAAGCCCAGTACCAGTCAGCTGCAAACTTCACAATGTGAAGGTGTTGGAGGAATACGTGGCCGTGCAGTCATGGGTGTAGAGGGAGTACAGCAGGGGGTTAAGAACACACCCTTGTGGAGCTCCTGTGTTGATGGTGATGCTGTTGGAAACACAGTTACCAACCCTCACTGCCTGTTTTCTGCCTGTGAGGAAGTCCAGCATTCACGCACACAAGCGGTTGTTGAGTCCTAAGTCCCTCAGTTTCGCAAACAGTCTACAGGGTATTATTGTATTGAATGCTGAACTATAGTCAATGAACAACAATCTCACATAGTTTCCCTGTTTCTTGTCCACATGGCTGAGGGTGGTGTGCAGTACATGGGAAGTGGTGTCCTCCGTCGATCTGTTAGGACGGTAGGTGAACTGGAGTGGGTCAACAGTGCTTGGGATGGAGGATGAGATGATGTCTTTCAGTAGCCTCTCGAACACCTTCATGATTACTGATGTCAGTGCAGCAGGTCGGTAGTCATTCAGGCACGTGGGCTTATTGTTCTTTTGAACAGAAACGATTGTAGATCTTTTGAAGCACATAGGAACCACAGACTGCGCTAGAGACTCGTTGAAGATGGTGGTGAGTATTCAAGCTAGTTGGTCAGTGCAGCAACACAGCAGGCATCCAGAAATGCCGTCTGGTCCCGCCACCTTCCTGATGTTTACTCGCTTCAGTGCTACACGCACATCACGCTCTGCAATGCTGATGACATCACCGTCCTCCGTAGTCAGGCAGTAGTTAGCGCTAGCTGCGTAACCAGCCTCAAAACGAGCATAAAACACGTTGAGTTCGTTAACAAATGCAAATGCAGAATCTGCGCTTACCGTCGAGTGAGATTTTCCTTTGTAGTCCTTGATGGTGCGCAGTCCGTGCCACACGCTCCGTATGTCGCCCTGTTGAAAGTGCAGCTCTACTCGCTCCTGATTACCGGTGTTTGGTGTCTTTCACCGCACGTTGAACACCGTATGAAGCTGCTTTGTAGGCGCTCATATCGCCAGTAGTGTGTCCAGCATTATAAGCAGCAGTTCGAGCATTTAATGCCATGCGGATCGATCTGTCAACCCACGGTTTCTGGTTGGGAAAAGATTTAACTCTCGCTGTGGGAACAACTTCATCAGCAACCATACTAACAAAGCTAACTGCTGCTTCCGCAAACTCATTGATGTCATCTGCGCGTGTTTGGAACATGTCACAGTCTACGTCATCGAGTGCGTCCTGAAGCATGGCTTCTGATTGGGCAGACCAGCGCTTCACCTCCCTCGTGACCAGAGCTTCACGAATGAAACTTTGTTTATATTCCGGCGTGAGGAAAATGTCGTTATGGTCAGACTTCTCAAACTCTGGATGTGAAACAGCTTTGTAGCCCTGCTTGTACAGGGTGTAGCAGTGATCCAGGATTCTGGCTCCCCTAGTTGGACACGTGACATGTTGGTGGAAGTTTGGCATTACTTGTCTGAGGTTTGCCTTATTAAAGTCCCCTGCCAAGATGGGTGTTTGTTTTGAGTCATACACAGAACATCGTGGAGTTCAGACAAAGCCATGCCTGCATCGGCGTGGGGTGGGATGTAGACCACCGTGACAATGACCGAGGTAAACTCGCGAGGCAGATAGTGAGGACGTAAAGCAGAAAATGTTACACTCCCTCATGTCACGTTGGAAAGTAACTCTTGCTCTCAGGTCATCCAGCTTGTTCTCCAGTGACTGAACATTAGCCAGCAGGATGGGCGATGTGCTTGTTGTCTCAGTCTGTTTCGGACCCTGCCACGTTCCCACACCATTTCTTTGTTCGTTTCTGCGGGTCAGCGTCACGTCTATTGTTGTCGTCCGGGTTGCAGAGTATCTCAGCCAGCCACGACAGATTGGGCTAAAAAGTGTCCGAAATAAAAGTAGCGACCTGGTTTCCAATTTCTAAAAATGTTCTACTGTCTTAGATTACTAAACCTGATGTTGTCTGTGATTGAAGAAATAATAAATAAAGGAAATAAACTAAAAAAAACACACAGTCTAGACAGAGCGGTCAGGAAATATTATTATTATTATATTTCATATAAATTAGAGTTGAACATAAAGCTGGTATTTGTGAATTTGTAAATTCCATGGATCACAATTAGTAATTGCAAACACAAAACTGAATATAAGAAAAATATACAACTGCAAAAATTAGATATTTAAATTTACGTATGCATTTTTGTATATTAAGCAGTGAATGGCTGCAGAAATATGTAAGAAAGAAAGTTTTAAGGCACAAGAATCTTCTTGTTCTTTTTCTGGTAAAAAAGAGATGGTGACTTCTTGTTTTGGGAGTTTTTAAAAGCTCAGGTTTGTTCTTCTAGGCCAGGGATCTCAAACTCCAGTCCTGGAGGGCCACAGTGGCTCCAGGTTTTCTTTGCAAACCCTTTTCTTAATTAGTGACCTGTTTTTGTTGCTTATTAACTTCTTTTGAATACATTTAATTGACTTGATCTTGAAGACTCAGATGGTTTCTTTTTCCTTAATTAGCAGGCAAACAATAATGAGATACAAAATTAACTAAAACATGACCAGCAAACTGTGACCATCATACAATATCTGAAAATAAAAAGGGTGGAGGTCTTAGGAATGTTGATTTGCTCCCCAAAAGCATTTTAACAATGCTCTTAGAAAAGAAAAAATCAGCAATTCTGAAAATGTATTCTATTGCACAATGAGAGCAGCAACAAGCCATGGAATTAAAGAATGGGTTTAATTAACAACAAGACTTGGCACCTAATTAAGCAAATGGTTGGAGTGAAATTGGTTACAGTTTGAGGACCTGACTTAGTTGGTCTTCTGTTGGCTCACTCATTTCACATTTCATTTCTGTTTAAGGAAAGATATGAAGCAATTCAGAGGAACGATGAAGAAATTCTGGGGAAAAAATCTTAAAAAACTGTCAATCAAAACTAATTTAAAAGAAGTTAATTAGCAGCAAAAACAGGTCACTAATTAAAAAAAGGAATAGAATGAAAACCTGTAGCAACTGCGGCCCTGCAGGACTGGAGTTTGAGATCCCTGTTCTAGGTTATTATAATCCTTTCTGAGGACAAAGCAGGGAGACAAGTAAATGACTGTGTCATCTGTAAATCCTTCTCAATAAAATATTTAGATAACCCTTGCATCATCATCTTCTTCTTCTTCTTCTTCTTCTTCTCTCGGCTGCTCCCATTAGGGGTTGCCAGAACGGAATATCTTTTTTCATATCTTCCTGTCCTCTGCATCTTACTCTATTACACCCATCACCTTCATGCCCTCTTTCACCATATCCATAAACCTTCTCTTAGGCCTTCCTCTTTTCCTGTTGCCTGGCAGCCCTATCTTTAGCATCCTTCTCCAAATATACTCAGCATCTCTCCTCTGCACATGTCCAAACCAATGCAATCTCGCCTCTCTAAATTTGTCTCCGAAACGTCCAACTTGAGCTGACCCTTTAATGTACTCATTTCTAATCCTGTCCATCCACATCACACCCAGTGCAAATCTTAACATCTTTAACTTTGCCACCTCTAGCTCTGTCTCCTGCTTTCTGGTCAGTGCCACAGTCCCCAACCCATATAACATAGCTGGTCTCACTACCGTCATGTAGACCTTCCCTTTCACTCTTGCTAATACCCGTCTGTCACAAATTACTCCTGACACTCTTCTCCACCCATTCCACCTTGCCTGCATTCTCTTTTTCACCTCTCTTCCACCATCCCCGTTACTCTGTACTATTGATCCCAAGTATTTAAACTCATCCACCTTCGCCAACTCTACTCCTTGCATCCTCACCATTCCACCGACCTCCCTCTCATTCATACACATATATTCTGTCTTGTTCCTACTGACCTTCATTCCTCTCCTCTCTAGAGCATATCTCCACCTCTCCAGGGTCTCCTCAACTTGCTCTCTACTCTCACTACAGATCACAATGTCATAAGCAAACATCATAGTCCACGGGGACTCCTGTCTATTGTCGTCTGTCAACATGTTCATCACCATTGCAAATAAAGGCTCAGAGCCGACCACTGATGTAATCCCACCTCCTCGCTGATTGCATCCGTCACACTTCCCTCGTACATATCCTGTACCACACTTATATACTTCTTTGTCACTCCAGACTTCCTCATACAATACCACAACTCCTCTCGAGGTACCCTATCATATGCTTTCTCCAGGTCCACAAAGACACAATGCATCTCCTTCTGGCCTTCTCTATACTTCTCTATCCACACCCTCAAACAAAACATGGCACCTATAGTGCTTTTTCCTGGCATGAAACCATACTTCTGCTCACTAACCATCACCTCTGTAGCTTTCACTACTCTTTCCCATACCTTCATGCTGTGGCTCATCAATTTTATCCCCCTGTAGTTACTACAGTCCTGCACATCCCCCTTATTCTTAAAAATTGGTACCAGTACACTTCTCCACTCCTTAGGCATCCTCTCAATTTCCAAGATTCCAATAAACAATCTGGTTAAAAACTCCACTGCAATCTCTCCCAAACATCTCCATGCTTCCACAGGTATGTCATCTGGACCAACAGACTTTACATTCTTCATTCTCTTCATAGCTGTCCTTACTTCCTCCTTGCTAATCCATTGCACTTCCTGATTCACTATCGTCACATCATCTAACCTTCTCTCTTTCTCATTCACTTCATTTATCAGCCTCTCAAAGTACTCTTTCTATTTGCTCAACACACTCTCCTCGCTTGTGAGTATGTTTCCATCTTTATCCTTTGTCACCCTAACCTGCTGCACCTGTTTCTCAGCTTGGTCCCTCTGTCTAGCCAATCAGTACAGGTCCTTTTCTTCCTCCTTAGTGTCTAACCTCTCATACAACTCAATATACTTCTTTTCTTAAGCCATCATCACCTCTCTCTTCACCTTACGCCTTATCTCCTTGTATTCTTGTCTACTTTCTGCATCTCTGTGATTATACCATTTCTTCTTCGTCAACCTCTTCCTCTTCTGTACTTCCCCATTCCACCACCAAGTTTCGTTGACCTCCTTCCTCTGTCCAGATGTCAAGCTAAGCACCCTTCTTGCTGTCACCCTTACTATTTCTGCAGTAGTTGCCCAGCTGTCTGGTAACTCTTCACTGCCACTCACTGCCTGTCTTATCTTCTCCAGAAACTCAACCTCGCAGTCTTCCTTTTTCAACTTCCACTATTTCATCCTTGGCTCTGCCCTCACTCTCTTCCACTTCTTGATCTCCAACGTCCCCCTACAGATCACCATCCTATGCTGCCTAACTACACTTTCCTTGCCACCACTTTGCAGTCTTCAATCTCCTTCAGATTGACCCCCCTGCATAGAATTTAATCTATCTGTGCGCACTTTCCTCCATTCTTGTACGTCACCCTGTGTTCCTCCCTCTTCTTAAAATATGTATTCACCACAACCAGGTCCATCCTTTTGGCAAAATCCACTATCATCTGACCTTCTTCATTCCTCTCCTTGACACCATACCTACTCATCACCTCCACGTCTCCTCTGTTCCCTTCACCAGCATGTCGATTGAAATCCGCTCCAATCACCACTTTCTGTCCCTAGGGTACACTGTTCATCATTTCATCCAGCTAACTCCAAAAATCTTCTTTCTCCTCCACTGCACACCCAACTTGCGGGGCATATGCACTAACAACATTCATCACCACACCTTCAATTTCCAGCTTCATAATCATTACTCTGTCTGACACTCTCTTCACCTCCAAAACACTCTTGACATACTTTTCCTTCAGAATAACCCCTACTCCATTTCCTCTCCCATCCACATCATGATAAAACAATTTGAATCCTCCTCCGATCCACCTGGCCTTACTCCCCTTCCATTTAGTCCCTTGCATGCACAATATATCAGCCTTCCTTCTCTCCATCATATCTGCTAACTCGATCCCCTTACCAGTCATACTGCCAATATTCAAAGTTCCTACCCTCAGTTCCACTCTTTTTACCCTCCCCCTCTCCTCCTACCTCCAGATACAACCCCCCCCCTTTGGCCAACAGTAGCCTAATTTCCATCAGCACCCTGTTGGCTAACAGTACTGGTAGCGGTCATTGTTAACCCGGGCCTCAACTGATCCGGTATGGAAATCTGTATTGTTGTCCGCATGTTAATCTGGCAAAATTTTGCACTGGATGCCCTTCCGGATGCAACCTTCCCCATTTATCCGGGCTTGGGTCCAGTGTGAAGAAATTCACTGGTTTGTGCATCTCCTGTTGCTGGGTTAAGTGATCCATGCATCTGACAGTATTAAAATGAGATTGGAAAAGTTACTGAGACTAAGTAAATATTATATTGCATGTTTGCTTTTTTCTTGTGTTTGTTCATGCTTGCTTTTTATGTAAATATTTCTCCACTTCGTCTTTTATATTGATCTACTTTATTCATAAATTTAATTTTTCAGTGGTGCATTCAGAGAAAAATGCAGGAAGTACAACTTGTTTAGTCAATATAACAATTAAGTTTAAAACATTCTGCTACAGCAATGAAATATTTCAATAGTGTTTTTAAAATAAAATAAAGAATGTTTTTCAATTTACTGTATGTGGAATACTTACTGTATGCTTTCAACTTCAAATGGGAATTATTAGCACCACTGTAAGTTTTCAGTTTAAACATCACTCTGTATGGTGTTGCAGTACCATTTTTTTTTTACGTATTTCTGTCAAACATAATTGACAAAGACAAACCTAACTTGTTATCTCTGGAATCAATCTTGCTGTCAACTGTCATAAGTCCCTCCAGTGAATGATACAGAGTTCTACCTCTTTATGCAGTATAAAGAAAATATAAGAACACAAGAAGAGAAAATATTCACTCAAAGTAGACTTGTCACAAAAGTGGCACAAAAACCCACCACTAACTGACTATTGATACCTTAGCAGAGACAGCAGGTCTCCGTTGATGGATTGTTTGGAGTGTCACCTCCCATAAATAATACACTGCTAGCTACTCTCACATGATTTTACTGCACTTTTTGATTTTCTTTGACTATAACTATAATTAGACAGGTTTGTTATTAAAATAATTTTGTCAAGGATAATACCTACTCTTACCTTTCTAGATAATTTTCTAGTAAGTATGCATTTTAGTTGGATGGTATTAGATATCCTTATGAGCCATCCAGACAATTATGGAGCCATATTTTGGAGTAAAATATAATATCTCCTTCAGTTAGGATAAAGACCATGGGTTGATTCTTGAAAGCCTTACACTGGTGAGAAGAGTTTTGCAAGACTCTCACTGGCTTATATACTGCGAATGTTCATACTGCTATAAACTGAGTAACTAGTGGGCTTGAGGTTAAACCCAAAACTTTTCAATTTATAATAAAGACATCAATGTTCTAACCCAATCCTCAAATCAGTGTATCTTTACCTCCATCTGTAAAACACTTTTTATATGTAAAATTGTATCTAACATCTGTGGTAGACTCAAGACAAAATGTGCTTCACAATGAACACAATACAAGTAAGCCCTTGGGCTGCATGGCCTTACGCTAGTTATTACTGTGGAATTACCATCGTGTACATTATGATGGATGCACAACAGATGTTGAAACTGCAAGTATTTCTGATATCTGGGCTGCTGTTAAAAAAAGGTTACACTGCAAGCTGCTATAACAACTTTACTGCTACTCAAATGGAGTTGTGGTTTGTCCTTCAGTCCATGTTAGTTGTTGTAAAACTGAAAAACTTCATTTGAAAATGCTCTTCTGTAGCATTTCAATTCATATCAGAGGTTGTGATCAGGCTCCACAAATGCTCCACAACTCCACCACAGACACCAGCCTTTAAAACATTTATAATATATAACAGGCCAATAATGTCTGAAGCCAGAAATTGTCCTGTCTATGATCATTTAGGCTCCAGGGCAACATGGGATGACAAAGCAATTTTCAGATTTGTATGTTTTGATTATTATGTGCAGTGCCACCCTTAGCCAAACTGGGGCTGTATGTGGAATCGTCTTCCTTTCCTTAACACAAGATGTTTATCTTGCCCCCTTAACAGAAGAAGGAGAAACCCAGACAACCTTTGTCTGCTGCATCAAGCCACCACTTCAAATACCCTCTTCTCCTTCGGCTTGTGTATCCTCTCCAATTAACATGATCCTTATTGTTTATCGCCCTCCAGGTTTGCTCAGGATCTTCCTTGATAAGCTGGATGGAAAGCTCTCTTCTGTCCCAGATGATGGCAACCCATTTTTTTTTTTTAAACATTTTATTAATTTTATAAAAATCAAATAACATTCCCTACAAGCAAGTCAAGTTTAACAAAACTAGGTTCAAAACAAATCAACCACCATCCATGAGAAAGAGAGCTAGGCCAGCAGAGTAAAACTTTAATAATAGTAAAAATATGTAAATAAATTAATCAAAATAAATAGAATAAAAAAGAGGGGAGAGATTCTGCTTCCTCGGTTTAAATGCTTATTTTAAAATGTTATTGATTAGATCCTGCCAAGCTTTGAAAATGTTTTGTACAGATCCTCTAAGTGAGAATTTGATTTTTTCCAGTTTTAAATAATATATAACATCAGTTACCCACTGACTTAAAAGAGGTGAGTTAGGATTCTTCCATTTGAGCAAGATAAGTCTACATGCCAATAGTGTAGCAAAGGCAATTACAGTTTGTTTGTCCTTCTCCACTTTAAGCTAATCTGGAAGTACACCAAACACAGCTGTTAGTGGATTAGGTGGGATTGAGACTCCAAGACTGTCTGAAAGGCATTTAAAGATTTTGGTCCAAAATGATGTTAATTTGCTGTAGGCCCAAAACATATGGCCCAATGAGGCTGGAAGATGATTGCAACGTTCACAGGTTGGATCTTGCCCTGGTAACATATTGGACAATTTTAAATGAGGCAGATGCGCTCAATATATAATACTAATTTGAATAATTGTATGCTTTGCACATATGGAGCTCTAGTGAATTCTGTGCACTGCTACATTCCGCTCACTTTCTGAGATGTTGAGTGAGAGATCCTTTTCTCCCACTGTACTCTGGGATCTTTGAAAGGGAGGGACTTTAAAATATTTTTATAAATTTCGGAAATACTGCAGTCCTCAAGACTGATCAATATTCTTTCTGGAAAAGAAGTAGGTGGGAGGTGAGGGAAATTGGGCAGGTTTTGTTTAACAAAGTTTCTAATTTGAAGGTAGTGAAAAAACTGTGTTTTTGGAAAGTTAAATTTGGAGTGTAATTGTTCGTAGGATGCGAAGACGTTGTCTATGTACAGATGTCAAAGTGATTTAATCCTGAATGTTTTCCAGACATTAAAAACTCCATATGTTTGAGAGGGTGGAAAGAGATGGTTCCCGTGCAGAGGTGCCACAGATGAAAGCTTCTCTGTCTTGAAATACTTCCTACATTGGTTCCATATTCTAAGTGAGTGAAGCACTATTGGGTTGTTTGTATGTTGCTGATGACTTGTACTTATTGGGTTACAAAGCAGGGAATACAAAGAAGTACTGCAGGATTTTATTTCTATTGTGGAACAAGCCTGTGTCTGTTCATTTGTTTGTGTCAATGTCCAGGTTTTTATAGCTGGTATATTCACCGCCCAATAATAAAATTGAAAGTTAGGTAGAGCCATGCCACCTTCCGCCTTAGGTCTTTGTAGTGTCACCCTTTGGATATGTGGATATATTGAATTCCAAATAAATGAGGTTATGGTTGAATCTAATTTCTTTAAAAATGATTTATTTATGTATATTGGAATGTTTTGAAATAGAAAAAGAAGCTTAGGAAGGATGTTCATCTTGATAATATTAATTCTTTCAGCTAAAATGAGATGGAGGGTAAACCATCTATGTAAGTCTTGCTTATTTTTTTCCATGCAGACAGCAAAATTTTGTTGATAAAGAACTTTATGTTTATTTATGATGTTTACCCCTAGGTATTTAAACTGATCTACGATGATAAAATGGAAGGTGTCTAATCTAATATTGTGTGCTTGAGAATTCACTGGAAAGAGCACACTTTTGTTCAAATTAATTCTGAGACCAGAAATCTTTTGAAACTCTGTTAGTGCTGTTAGGACTGTAGGCACAGTATTTTGAGGATCTGATATATACAGTACCATATATTCTGCATATCGAGAAATTTTCTGTTCAAGTCCTTCTCTGATAATCCCCTTTATCTCATACGCATTTCGACAGTGAGCTGCCAGTGGCTCAATTGCGATTGCAAAAAGCAGTAGTGACAAGGGTCCTCCTTGTCTAGTACCATATTCTAGTTTGAAGTAGTCTGACTTAATGTTATTAATACAAACTGAAGCTTCTGGACTGGTAAACAGTAGTTTGGTTCATGCACAAATGTTCAGACCAAACCCATATTTCTCCAATATGGTGAAAAGGTAGTTCCATTCAACCATATAAAATGCTTTTTCTGCTTCCAACGATAATAATATCTCCGGGATGTTAGACTTTGTGGGTGAATATATTACATTAAACAGGCGTCGAAGATTGGAAGTGTCTACCTTTAATAAATCCAATTTGGTTTTATGATATTACTAAAGGAAGTACTTTCTCAACCCTTCTAGCTAGGACTTTGGAGAGTATCTTCACATTATTATTTAAAAGTCCTTATTTTGCTTAGGAAAGACGATAATTAAAGCTTGACGAAAAGTTTGAGGTAGAATGTTGTTGTGTCTAGCTTCTGTTAATGTTGCTAATAAAAGGGGAGCTAGCTTAATTGAGAATTTGTTTATAAAATTCAGTAGGGTAGCCATCAGGGCCTGCTGCTTTCCCACTCTGAAGTGAGTTTATAGTATCTAGGAATTCTGATAGTGCCAGAGGTTTATCCAGTTCCTCTGCACTGAGAGTATCTAATTATGGTATTTGTAATGCATCCAGAAATGCATTAGGTTGTGTCTAGTCTTCTTTAAACTCAGTAGAATATAAGGACTTACAGTAGTCTCTAAAGGTGCGCATTATATTTTTATGGTCAATGATTCTGTCTCCATCTGTGTTGGTGATTGCTGGGATTGCATTTCAAACTTCCTGCTTGTGGATTTGTTGAGATAAAATCTTATTAGCTTTCTCTCTGTGTTCATAGTAATGATATCTTGATTTAAAAATAAATTGTTCTGTTTCTTTAGCTGTCAAGAGGTTGAGTTCTAAATGCAGAGCCTGTCTTTTCCTATGAAGTGCTTCATTTGGACACCTGGCATGTTCTTGTAATTTCACTGATTAACTCTGATACCTTCTTGGTTTCCAATTTACTTCTGTGGGAAAGATATGAGATAATCTGTCCTCTTAAGAAAGCCTTCAGTTTACCAGAGTATTCCTGCAGAAACCTCAGAGGATGTACAGTATTTGTCTCTAAAAAAATTGATTTGCTTGTTTATAAATTCTGTACAATTCTTGTCTGCTAATAAAAGTGGGTTAAGATGCCATCTGCAAGATGAGTATGTGAGGCATAATTATTTTAGCTCCACAATCAAAGGTGCACGGTAGGAGATAATAATAGTGTTGTAGTTACAAGGTTTAATCATAGCCAAGAAATTATTATCTAGAAAAAATAATCAATTCTTGAGTAGTAGTGATGCACAGGTGGGTAGAAGGAATATGCTCTTGTGTTTGGGTTTAAAAATCTCCAGGGGTCTGATAAATTGTGATCAGTTACAAACTGTGTAATTGTTTTTGCAGTGTTAGTGTCATCACCCCTATTGCAGGAGACCTATCTAGTTCTGGATTTAAAACACAATTAAAGTCCCCAGCCATTATAATTTTATGAATGGGGAATGGATGCAAATACGTCCCTATCATCCACATTGGGTGCGTAGATATTTATCAAAATCACTTTACAGTTAAATAAATTACCCATGACAATCACATACAGTATCTCCCTTCAGGATCCAATATCCAACACCTCTAGTTTTCTTTGTAAAGCTGGAATGGAATATTTGGCTAGTCCAGTCTCTGTGCAGCCAATACTGATCCTTACTTAATAAGTGGGTCTCCTGAAAAAATAGTATTTTAACGTTTAGACCCGTTAGATGAGAGAATACGTTCTCTTTAATTCATGATTTAACCCTTTAACATTCCAGGTCACAAAGTTAACTGTTTGGTCATGAAGATATTGCTTCTGAACTTTTGTTCTCATTTTGTAGTCTTAACTTAAGATAAGACAGTTTTGACCTTAATTTCCAGTTTTCCCAGAAGTTATTGCCATGAAGCCTAATGTTATGCTGGCACTTATAATTATAAGGTTTGTAAGAATAGATAAGAAATAGCTTGCTCTCTTTCTCTCTCTCCCCATTGTCCCCCTCACCCTCCCATTTTGCCTCCCTACGTGAGGCTAGACAACACTTCAAAAATCATTCTTTAGCTCCTTTATGTCTTGAGTGGTGGTCATTGCAGCGATCATTACCATCTGCTTGAACAGATCATTTTGGTCTTCTCTGCACTCAGCTGATGAAGTGGCAAGCCCAGTTGGAGTCGATGTAGTAGTTGACAACGTGGGAGGTAAGGCCATTTTCAGTTTCAGTGAATCTTCTGGAATCAACAAACTATCCTTGTCAAGCTCCCACTTTCTTTCTCGACTGGAGATGATGCGGCAGCATCAGGTCCCAGGAAATCTGTGCTTTCGCCTATCTGTTTCAGGTCAGTCTTTGAAAGGTCATACCCTTTAGCTTGGACTTGATACCTGTCTAGGCTTGGATGAAGCTTTAGCTGTCTTTTCCGTTTCTTTCTGAACCCTTTTTCTGCTGGTCATGTTTATAAATGTTTGCATATACTGTAATTGAGTCTCCTCTGGTTGAGTAAATACAGGATAACTCGGCATGATGACAAGACCAACTCATGGCAGCCCACTTCTAATTCTTGGGGACCTCAACATCCACCTGGACAGCCCTCCTGCTGCTGACTTCCTCGCTCTTCTTTCCTTATTCAGCATCATAGAGCTCCACACCCCACGGACTCACAAGGCAGCAAACTGCTTGACCTTGTGTCATACAACTACACCCCACAAATGCAACTGTCATTCCTGTACATACATCTGACCACTTTTTCATTCAGTTCTTTCTGCTGCCTTCATCTTCTGACTGTCCACCCCCCCCCCCCCCCCCCCCAACCACTGTATCCTTCTGCCGACACCTTTGCTTACACCCATTTCTCTTCTATAGTTTTCTCTGCTCTCCCTCCTCCTGACTACTTCTCTTTTGACACCAACACTGCCTCAGTCACCCTATGCTTGACTCTGTGTTCCTGTTTTGACAGTGTTTGTCTTCTCTCTTCCAGGCCTGCACCCGAAAAATCCTCCTGTCCCTAGCTTTCCAAAGCACTCTGCAATCAGCAGATTGAGCTCAGGATAGCCAAAAGGAAATGGAGTAACTCCAAAGCTCAGACCTGGCTACCTATCAGTCCCTTCTTGCATTCTTTTCTTCTGCCACCAGCAATGAAAATGTAAGGTTCTACCAGACTAGGATTAATAGCACCACCAACACACGATTTCTTTTCTCTGCTTTTACTTCACTTCTTAACCCTCCTCTCCCTCTTCTCCCAACCTTCTTGTCTGCTGGTGAATTTAACGCCTTTGTCCAGGATAGACTGGCTGAATCAGCAGTCAGTTCTTACCCTTGCTGCCCCCAATATGCCTACTTCCACGTTTTCACTCTAGCTCAATACCTGGTGAATGCAAGTTCTCCGCTCAGTTTTGCAAACTGGAAGCACCCAGCATCAAAGCAGTGTTTTTGTTACAGTGTGGTTTCCCTTTCTTTTTTTAGATCCACATCCCTGACATGGCTTTATCAAATACACTGAAATTAACCACATATTGTTTATTAGTTTAAAGGTATCTGATTGTAATTAACCTGTAACAATATAATGGTCCACGGAATGGACAAACAATTCCAAATACCATACCTGCTTTAGCCTTGTTACTATCAGTGCATCACTGAGTATTTAACCCACTGTATCTAAGTGTGGAATCGCAGCTCTACAGCAGTTGATCAGAAAAAGAATTATTGGTATACAGCATCAAGCACCCGCTGCCTCAGCCATGCACACTGTCTATTGAACTGCTCTCATACGACAAATACTTCAGAGCCTTTCCTCTACTGACCTCGCGGTTCAAAAAGAGTTTCATCCCAAGAACTATAAACACAGTCAGTCCATCAAGTGCTCCTTGTAAAACTGTTTGTACTTATAAGTACAATTACCTCACTGTAAACTTGCGATATAGTTCTAATATTACACAACCTGAGCCGCTTTATAAAGCGCGTATTTACATATGATGACGATATCATTTTTAAGACAAAATGCAGCAAAATATATTTATTGCACTATACAGATAAAATGTTAACATAATTTAAATAATTTATATTGTCAATGATTAAACATGTGAGTACACAGTGTCACAGCGCTATAGCAACAAGCTGGCGCCCCGTTCAGGGATTGTTCCTGCCTCGCACTGTATCCTTGCTGGGGCTGGCGAGACACTGGATGGATAGATGGATAGAATAATTAAACATGTACTACAAAGATATTTCAATGTTCCTTAAACGTTTTGAAGAATCGGCGTTCTCAGCTTACAGATGGCTTGACATTTATTAAAGAGCTGATTGTGTGGTGATTGGTTACTTGGAGAAAGAAAAGTAAGGACAGGAATTGGAGGTTAGTACGTTTGAGAGAGACAGTACTGCTGCAATAAATTATTTTATCGGAGGTAGCGCACGGCACAACAAGCAATTTTCGGGAGGCAGGAACAATCTCTGAATGGGGCGCCAGCGTGTCACTATCACTGCACCACCGTGGTTCCATGTTTAATACATGCTTTAATTTCAATGATTATGAAAATGATATCAAGTATACATCTCAATTATTAAGAGAGCTGTAATATCATGAATGTAATGGATTCTGTGTCCTGTTGGAGGAAGAGAAAGCCCATTTAAGAAACACATAATGATTCACACACATAGAAGAACACATACAGTACAATACAAGGCATTTAACATGCTACATTAGTTACGATGGTATTTGAGAAACTAGTAAATTAAACGATTTTAAGATGAAGTTTATGATGTTCTATTTTAATGACAAAATAAACTATGTGATTAAAGTGGAAATTGTGAGATTAAAGTTGGCATTTCGAGCTTTTTTTCCCACTGTGTCCCTATTTTTTTTTCTTTTCTCTGTACTCTAATAAGCTTCCATATAACACTCAGATGGTGGGCTATGAGTCACCTTTTAACGGCGACTGTGATATCTGACAACCTCTTTTTTATTTCAGGCACTGTGCGACTTTGTGAAGTTGAACTTTCAAGTTTCTCCACCACTCTGTCACTCGATCAGCTTCCTTTTATTGTTTATATCACTGTTTAAACCAACAAAAAGTATGTTTTTCCTTGCCTCCACTTGGTATATGCTGAAATTCTCCTATTTTCCCATGTGCTTTTGCCATTGTCTTTTCACAGGATGCTGAACTTAAGGACTATTTATATTGATTTCCATATTCAAAGAGGTGTAATTCTAGGAGGAGCTGGGGAATGGAGGCAGGCGTGTGCACGTGCGTTACTTTTCATGCTGACTGGGATTTATGGAGCAGAAGAATGTGGAAGTTGGCATATGCACAGATTTATGCATCTGGATTTTTTGTGTGCATGCACATTTCCGCTTTTGTCCGTATGCCATGTTTTAGTGTGAATTCTACGCACGGCATTATGCATGAGGCCCCTGCTGAGGAGAGTTGTCAAAGGTATGCCAATCATGCACTGGTGTTCCTCAAGGATCGGTGCTGGGTCCTCTGTTCTTCTCTCTGTACACCACCTTGCTGGGCTCCATCATCCAATCGCATAGGTTCTCTTATCAGTGCTATGCCGATGCTAAACAGCTGTACCTGTTGTTCCCCCTGGAGGACCATAAAGTATCATCTAGAGTCTCTACATATCTTTCTGATTCCTCTAACTGGATGAAGGACCATCAACTACAGCTCAGCTTGGCAAAAACCAATCTTCTTGTGATCCCGGCCAGCCAGTCTGTTCAACTCATCATCTCTGTACAGCTTGGCTCACTGTCACTAACACCCACCAGGGCAGTTCACAACCTTGGGGTGGTAATTGATGAGCAGCTATCTTGTTCTGACCACATTTCTACCATTTCTCGTTCATGTAGGGTCATGCTGTACAATACCCATAAGTTCAGACCTTATCTGACAGAGTATGCAGCACAACTTCTGGTCCAAGCTTTGGTCCTGTCATGTCTGGACTACTATAAGTCACTCCTGGCAAGAGTACCCACACTCCTCTCCTCAGGTCACTACATTGGCTCCCTGTAGCAGTACGTATTAAGTTCAAATCCTTGAAACTTGCCAACAGAGTAGTTAATCGGTCAACACCTGAGTGTATGGAGACACCAGTAAAGTGCTATGCTTCTTGTCACCGACTCAGGTGTGCCAGGGAGCAGAATCTGGTAATGCCACAAGTCTCAATCCAGATTCTCTCCTGTGTGGTTCTGAGTTGGTGGAATGGGCTGCCTACCTCCATCCATACTGCTGACACCCTCAATGTATTTAAGAAGTGATTGAAGACCCATCTGTTCTTTGAATATCTGTCTAATTGAAAAGGGGAAAAAAAAAACTTTGTGCTGCAAAACTTTATATTCTTGATTAGTTGTGTTGGTGAATTTTACAAATGTGTCCTCAGTGCATCAACACTCACAGCACTTAATTTGTCAACCAACTAACAGTGGCAGCCTTTAACAATTTGTAGAGGTTGCGAGTTCTATATAGCTCTAATAAATATTCCTCAACCATGTGTCAGCAAGGTACTGTAACATCATATAATATGTTAAATCCTCAACATAAAAACTATTGCACATAATGCTGCTCTATTACTCTAGTAAAACTACTAGCTTTAATGTAGTGGTAACTGATGTAACGTTAGCTAGCTTTCTAGAAATTGGACAAATTCAGATTTCTACACACATGCAAATGCAGAACAAAGCTGCTTCTTCATGCTTTCGTTTTTATCTTTTCTGTGCTCCTGACAGCTGTTGACTTGAAGTCAACTCTCTGCTCATTACTAGAAAATTACTAGAAAAATAAACCCAATAGGTTCAAGTTGCAGACCTCCATTGAGGAGGTTCTAACTTTTCATTATACATCAGTGATGTTACGTGATACGCCCAGTTACACAATGGATAAGATTAGGGTTATGGGAGGAGTTATCTGACTGAAGTTGAGTAAACCAAGAAACAAAAACAGGCAATCCAATTGGCTGTCCAGCGAAGCTTCTGAAACGCGGAGCTCTGGGAACCCCAACAGCTCCAAACCCCCTCAATCCCCCTGCCCCCCAATATCAGTCCTCTGATCACAGGCCCCTCACACAGCATGTGATCTGCATATAATAAAGGGCTGCTCTGATTATATGTAATAAATATAAATGCATATCTACTACCCCTTCATGACTGCTAAATTGAAGCACCAAGTTGGTTCCAGTCAATTCAAAATAATCATCTTAATTCCATGCATTCACAAAGCAGATCAGATAAGTCAAATTAAAAGTATTTCTTAAAAAATACAGAACTCTTAAAAAGTAATATTTTTCTCATAAACTATTAAGAATTCTTAATGAATGAACCCGTCCACTCAGTCACTGAGACATAATCCAATTATTAATATTATCATAAAATCATACAGTAATGCACATGCAGTTGACACCTTTATTCACTGTCACTAATACAATCAGGATAAAGCACAACTGCAGTACAGCTGCTTCGTCGGGGTCACACAATGAGTTTTAATCAGCAACCTTGGGGTTTAAAGTTCACAGCCCTAGCCACTACACTTCACTGTCTGTCTATATAAGAGGATGATAAGTTTTCACAAACGATCACTGATGTTTGGCTGTAAAATAATTGTAAATATACGGAAATCTGATAAATTATAGCCAAGAAGTAAACAATCTCATTTACCACCAGATGCAGCCATTGATGTTCACTTTACAGCCACTTCCATATTTGAAATTTAGAAGCATATTCCCCAAGGCTAACTGAAGCAGCTGTGAAGCAGATGATGCATGCCGTTTGTCTGATGGAAACCGAGCTTTCTTCAACTTTCAGGAAATGACTTTTTTACACCACTTAAGATCCCCGCCCCATTTACATGGAACTGTCATGTTGTGAGTGTTACCGACAAAGGAAACTGCCAGGCCTATCTGATTAATGAGTAAACTGTGCTGTTCTCGGGGTGTTTAGTCAGGACTCCAGATAATAAATTAATGGTACTGATCGAATATGGCTATTAAAACAAACTGGAACTGGAGCCATAGAAGCTGCAGCCAATCTTTTTAAGATCATAATGTTAATGTTACGGTGCTGCTCCTTGCATCTTAATCACTCCTTAACTCTGTTGCTATATTAGAATTTAGAAGAGTTGGTGTTCTACAATTTTGTCGTTCTTCTGAAAATACATATGGTTGTGTTTGGGGATTTTTGACATACTATAATCTCCACTTAGGGAAAAAAATATCTTAAAATTAAAATAAATAAATAAATAAGCTAAACCATTTTGGGAAGTAATTTTCTTTCTCTTACTTAGTGAAACACATGTTTTACATGAGCAGTTTTCTTAAACTTGCTTCTGGCCATTATAAACAACCCAGCAATTTGAAGAATAACTGAAATAATGTACTTTTATAAATGGAAAGGTCAGGAAGAACAGATTTACTTAAACAAAAATAAATGTAAATGTTGACAATAATAGAAGGAGACCAAAAGGATCAGTACAACATTCTGATAACAGTAAATAAATAAATAGATTAATAAATAAATAAATGAATAACCCAGGTTATCATGGCCCATGTTACTCAATGAATGTATCTGAGAAGGTAAATAAAATACAACATCATAATAAAGAACAGATTACAAATAAATATTTAGCTAATAAACAATTCATACAATGTAGCATGTGTTTGTCTCACATTTCTGTTTTAATTTTTATGGACATTTTTTCTTGGTTAGGGTGTCAGTCTTCTGGAGTGTATATGATCTCATGCAATATTTGTAACTTGTAAATAAATAGCTTTCTTATAATTTAAAAATATGTTAATAAATACATAATTTATAAATTGATTGTTTTGTACATTGTATTCCTAAAGAACACATTTGAAAGTGACCACTATAAATTTTTAAAACTAAAGATTTTGATCCAAAAAGTAATTACCATATATACTCGCGTATAAGCCAGGTCTTGAAACCCGAAAAATCGATCATAAAATCAGACCCTGACTTGTACGCCTCTTTGAAAATGTGACACTGAATTTTTTTTTGTTGTATATCTTCTTGCTTCCTCCAATCACGCACCAGTTCCTCAGGCACACCAAATTTTGTTTCAGCAGCGCAGTTGCCAATTTCTTTCACCAATTCAACGACTTTTAATTTAAAACCAGCTTCATATGTTCTTCTGAATGAACGTTCCATCGTAGATAAGGGATGCTCTTACGATAAAGGTGTATGAGGGTGTGAGATACAAAAAACACAAATCAGTGCAAACGCCGCTTCGGAATAGTTTGGATATTACCGTGTAATCACGTAGGCACAATAGAAAAAAAAGGCAGTGTGCTCCATAGTTACTCTCTCAGGTGGGTGTTAGCATATCATAATCCCTTGGACCAATAGCGTGAGTCTTCCGCATTTCGGACCTTATATGACCGACATTATAAAATACCGGAAATTATACAGTAAAATCAAGCCCAAACTTATCCACAGGAGAACTTAAACACAAGTATATACAGTATGAATATCTGAGGAATTAAAAAGCAACAGGCAAACTGGAAAGTTGCAAGAAGAAGAGGAGAGGAGGTTTCTTAATATTAAAACTTGCAAGCAAATTTGGAAGAAGACCAGGGGGGTATTCCACGAAGTGCACATATGAAACTGAGACTTGGCGGAGTGAGCCTCACTTGAATAAATGTTGTTTTCCAATCAAGGCTAAATTGATTCCATATACACAAAGTGTTTCAGTAAACAATTTAGTTTAGGTACTGCAAAAATGCATCTATTATTCATTTACTGTTACATGATAAGACCTTAAAAAGGCTTTGTTTGGTCTTAATTATGCTTATAAATCATCAGTAAATAGGTTATTCATCTCTGTGCAGTGTAGCATATTAGGAGTCTATGATATGCTGGAAAAATTACTTATGAATATGAAGGAGTCACAGATCTCATACTGAAATATGCAATATCAAGAGAAACATGTCTCAATTAGACCACCATTCTGAGGAGAAATTATCTTACTAGTTCACATTGCACAGATGAACAGCCACTTTACTGATGCTTTGTAAGTGTCATTAACAGCAAAAGAAGCTTTTGTTAAGGTCTCATTACATAAGAGTAAATGAGTAATAGATGCATTTTTCTACAACTTAAACTGAAGTGTTAACAGAGTTTCTTTTTAATTCAAAACCGGATGCGGTGTTCGTGATTATGCATCCACTCATGATGTTAAGACAGCCCTGAGAACTGGTGGAACTGATATGCACTCAGATAAAACTGGCATCTTGCTTTCAGCAAGGCTTCTCACAAAGTGTGCTTCATAGAAAAGCCCCCTGAAGGCACAGTGAAATATCACCTCCTCAAAGTCAATTACAATTAAGATCTAAAGCAAAATTTCTAACTAAATACTTAAAGATTTCCTGAGATTTTTTAGCATTATAGTGGTGTTGCTAACATGGCTGTAATGATGCCTAACCCAGATTATATCTGACAAGATGCAAAACATAAATAAGCATTAATGTAAACACTATCAGATTATGAAGTATTATCACACATATACTCATCCATTTTCCATTAAATCATGACCAAAGTTGAATAGATTTTTTCATTTAAAAAAAAACAGTATAATTTGATACCTTAAATCTAAAATTACAATAATTGATAACACCTTTTGTCATCCATTAAATAAACAATTGCTCTGCTACGGGTAACCAATGATTTGCTTATGGCAGCAGACTCTGGACAAACCAGCATATTAATTCTGTTAGACCTCAGTGCAGCATTTGACACTGTCAGACATGACATCCTACTGTACAGAATGGAGAACATGCTGGGTATCTCTGGCACTGCCCTCCAGTGGTTCAAGTCCTATCTGACTGATAGGCAAGAGTTTGTTAGTCTTGGCAAGAGCAGATCCAACTCAGCGCCAGTCACACAAGGAGTCCCTCAAGGCTCTGTCCTCGGTCCTCTGCTTTTCTGTATTTACAAGCTTCCCCTTGGCCATATTATCCGTAGCTATGGACTGGGTTATCATTTTTATGCAGATGATACTCACTCTATTTCAATGTTAAAAGTGGAACTTCATCAGGGCTTTCTCAGCTCACAACCTGCCTTAGTGAAATTTAAAACCTGGATGGAGCAGAACTCTTTAAAATTAAATTGCAATAATACTGAACTCCTGCAAATTGGGGACTAAAATGCAACTTAATAAAATGAGCTCCTTCCCAGTCTATCTTGGCAGTGATCTCATCAGACCTGCCTCTACTGTAAAAAATCTTGGTGTCATTTTTGATTCCTCCTCTCTTATTCCGCCCACACAAATCACATTAAGAAACTTTCTTACTTTCACCTCAGTAACATATCCCGTGTTCGCTCCTTCCTCTCCTTTTCTAACGCTGAGAAACTTGTCCATGCTTTTATCACATCCCACATCGATTATTGTAATTCCCTACTGGCAGGTGCCCCTTCTAATCTTATATCACAGCTCCAGCTTATTCAAAACTCAGCTGCATGAGTCCTTACTCAAACCAGCAGCAGCGAGCACATCACACCCATCCTGCTCCGTTCTCCACTGGCTCCCTGTGTCTTACAGAATCGAATATAAATTCCACTATAACTTACAAAGCCTTAAATAACTCGCGCCAAAACTACATCAGTGACCTTCTCCATCACTATGTGCCTGCCCGCCCCACTAAGGTCCTCTGGATTCTGGTAATCTTGTTTGTGCCCCTCACTAATCTAATCACTCCATGGTGACAGGGGCCTTCAGCTGTATAGCGGCCCAGACTCTGGAATGACCTACCAAAATTAATCAGGGGTCAGGCTGACTCCATGAATTCTTTAAAAACAACTCAAAACTCATCTGTTCAGGAAGGCTTATAGCTCTACTTGACTTTATTACCTTTCTCTCAGTTTACTTCTCTGTCAAGATGCTAATGTAACCTGCATGTGTGTGCTAGACCATCAATTATGTTGTCTGTTTCTTTTTTTTTTTCAGAATTCACTGTCTTAATCTTCTTTATTTATTTATCTGGTTTGTACAATGCTATATACTGTATATGCTGCCGTTCTTTATTATATTCTGTATGTGCCTTGAGCATGGGAAAGGCACTATATAAATAAAATGTATTATTATTATTACTATTATAGTGGTATAACTATAGGCAGTACAATTGGGTCAGTTGCACTGGAGCCCATGGGGATGGGTGGCCCTCAGTGATGGCATGGTTGTTTTTCAAGGCTTAATTATGATATGCTTGGCCTAATTGACATCTGAATAAAGAGGTTAATGGTGCTATCATTCTCACAACTCCATAAAGCTTAATTATGGCTAACAACCTTTTATGTAACTTATATTCTTGGTATCTCTTTTTTGGTAGTGGTCATTTTAACTGGGTCTAATTCAAATTCACATGGGGGGCTAATTTACGCCTCATCTGACAACAATGGAAAAAAATATCACCAGTTTCCTTAGGTATGGATCACCTAAAAAAATCAAAATAGTATATTTTCCATCCAGAGAAGCTGCTTATTCCATTTTTAGATTCAGAAATCCAGAGCCTGAATTAGTTGGGCTGGTTTTGAAACAAGAACCAGCTCTAGAACTTAACAATTTTGACCAATAAGATTGTCAGTACTATTCACTAAACTTTACCAAAATAATGTCAAGATGAGATTTAAATGTCCCTAACATCAACTCTGTATCACGCTAATTGAAAATTTATTCCATGTGTCTTTTATACAAAATTTGACCTTCACAGGTTTCTAGTAGTTACCTGTGTTTTCACAGAAAAATTCATTGTAAAGTAATGACTGGGATCCGCTATATTATATCCTGTTGCTTTCAAAATATGTACAGCATATCACCTAGTCTGAACACACTCCAGAATCACTAAAAAGAAAGAAAATTAAAAAGAAAGAAAAACTTCTGCCTTGACAGTTACAGCCACAGTGAGGCATTTTGCAGGCGTATTTCCATTGGTATAAATGAGCCCTAGTAGAGTTTCTTGATTCACTTCTGTTGAATAATTCATTATTCATCAGAATAGGGGGTGGTGGGGTGTTCTGAGTCCATTCCATAACTGAGCCTGCTGCTTTAATTAGTTTGTTGAATTGGTGAGCCCTATTGAAGAGATGTTACTGGTCCGGCACACCACAGCATAGAAAATCGCACTGGCCATCACAGCGTTGTAGAATATGTATGTATGTATGTATGTATGTATGTATGTATGTATGTATGTATGTATGTATATATCTAGTCACCCCATAAGCACAAAATCATCTGAGAATTTCCGCAAGTGACTTAACCTGGTGTTATATTTGTAGTCTGAGGTGTACTGAACGAAGAGAAAAGGAGACAGGACTGTTTCTTGTGGTGCTCTAGTGTTGCTCACATCCGTATCAGAGACACAGTTCTTGAACTGCAGTCTGTTGAACAGATAGTCTATTATCCAGGAAACCATAGGCTCATTCACCTACATATCTCTGAGCTTACCCCTTAGCAGGGATGGCTGGATGGTATTAAGGGCACTGGAGAAATCAAAAAAATGTAACCCTCACTATGCTGCCAGCTTTGTCCAGGTGACAATAAGCCTTGTGGAGCAGATAGATAATTGCACCTTCCACTCCATCTTTGCCTGATAGACAAACTGCAGCATATCCAAGTGGTCTAACACAAGAGGAATCATATTATCCAGAACGAGTCTCTCAAAGGCATTCATAATATGAGACGTAACCGCCGCTTAGTCAGTAATCATTAGGTGAAGAGATAACTGCCTTCTTTGGAGCAGGAACAGTGCAGGATGTTTCCATAGCAGCTGTACTTTCTGGAGCCTTAGGGACAGACTGAACAGGTGACAGAGGACACCATAAAGTTGGTTGGCACAAACACGTGGACCGACTCCATCTGCTCCCCAGGCTTTTCTTGTTTGTAGCTTCCTCAGTTGTCTCCTCACTTGGTCTTCAGTTATGGATAGCTCATACTGATGGCATGAAGTGGACTCATCACTGACCATTCCAGTTAAAGTGGCAGGAGTTGCTGATATAGTGGGGATGGTGAGGGGGAACTGTTCATCGGATAAAAGAAGGTGGCAGTGGGGAGAGAAAATCTATTAAAAAATTGGTTAAGGACATTTAGCTTTGTCTATATCCCTTCTAAACCTGAGCCCTGGATTGCTGAATCTAGTAATTATACTCAGCCCATTCCAGACATTATTTCATGTTATTCTGAGGTGAATTTGTTTCTATTTTAGTTGTGCAAACTTCCCTTTCCTTATCTGAGCTTTTTCTACAGCAACTTCGTGTGTACATCAGAGACAAAGACAAACAAAAAGTACAAAAACCTAAACAATAACGTCAAATGTCGAGAGATCACAGCACACTAATGAAAAGTGTTTTTAGATATTCACCATAATCTCAGACAAAGAGCCTGGTGCAATGCCACCTTAAAATAGCCTAACGCTAGTGATGTCACATAGACCACTTCTGAGGGCATGGCCTAGCAACTGGGACTGTGTCTAGCAACAGAGATCACAAACTAGCAGTACCCATGTAAAAACAAAATGGTGTTGACATAAAATAATGAATATCAAATAACTCATTCAATTTAAGTTTGTTAAAGAACTGAATATAGAAGGAAAATACTGACCCATTTTTGAAGTCTCTTTTTCACAATCCCCAAAATACTCAAGATATTCATCCATCCAATCCATTTTCTAACCGCTATATCTAAACTACAGGGTCACAGGGGTCTGCTGGAGCCCACCAATCCCAGCCAACACAGGGCGCAAGGCAGGAAACAAACCCAGGCAGGTGCAAGCCCACCGCAGGGCACACACACACCACACACCCACACACTAAGGCACACACTAGTGACAATTTAGAATCGCCAGTCCACCTAACCTGCATGTCTTTGGACTGTGGAGGAAACCGGAACACCCGGAGGAAACCCACGCAGACATGGGGAGAACATGCCAAACTCCACGCAGGGAGGACCCGGGAAGCAAACTCGGGTCTCCTAACTGCGAGGCAGCAGCGCTACCCACTGTGCCACCATGCTGCCCTACTCAAGATATTCCTAGGAAAATTATATTCAACACCACAAAAATCACAACAGTGTGATACACTGCTCAAATAAATAATTTATTAAGATCCTGACTTGATTTCTGTTGTGGTAACCTGCTGTCTTGCATCCTGTCTAATTAATATTTAAGTAATATATTTCACAAATAGTTGAAATCCACATCTAATTACAAAATTGAGTGCTGGGTGACTGAAATGTATCACAAACAATGGGAACAGTCACCTATTCTAAAATTCTAAAATGATGCAGTCCCTGTGGGAGGGTGTGTGTGTCTGTTTGAATGTATGTCATGATAGACTGGAAGCTTTTCCATGGCTGTTTTCAGCCGTGCATCCAATGCTATTCAGTAGACTTCAGTCCCCATTGACACTGAATTGGATTAGGCAGGCTTGAGAATGTATGAATGTAAACAGCCATCTTTTGAGAATACTGATTTTATGAAAGGAATTTACACATAAACAAATAATAAACACAGCACATCAGTTGTTGTCAGCATACAGGCACGCATAATAGTGATGCCGATGGAATAATTGGTCACATATTGGAAAGAGTTAGTTGAAGTAAGTCCAGCCTAACCTTTTAGCTCTTTACATAAGATAACTGGTTATGAAAATAACAAGTACTTCTTAACCTCCCTTCTGTTGATCTTAAGTGTGGATCGAGGTTGGAATTCTATGTAAATATGGTTAAGCCTGAGTCAGACTGTGGGTGACATGTAATGATTTGTTTTACAGGGCTAAGCCAGAGTAACTCTCAGGACAGGGTACCAGTCCAACAAAGAAAACCACTCAGACATATGCCTACTTTGAAGATGTTGGAGAAAATCTGAATACTCTGAGAAAAGCCCATGCAAACATAAGAAAAAAAGCAGTGTACTACAAGAAAATAAAAAGTAAGCAGAAAGAGATTTAAACAAATGAAGTATTTTAGAAATGATTAGAGTTTAAAAGAGTTACTCATATAATGGAGAAGCTTCATTATATACACACACACATACACATACACACACATATACAAATATATACAATAACTGCCAAATAATACAAAGAGTACATGACATGTGCTTCACCCTAATTAATGCTCATCAGGTGTATGTACCTTGCTTTCCTCTTACGGGATTGAACCTCAGACGTAAGCGCCTGTGGCAAAACCTCAGATATTCCGCTATGGCTCACTTACCTGACATAGTGGAAGATCAGAGTATTACATTCATAGGTCTGAATCACAATCTGATTATTTGGATGGTCACCTATGTACTTCACATAACTGAGAGGATGTTTGATGACTAGTTTACCACCACAAGTACCTGGTAGGTAACCATCCAAATATCAGATTGCGATTTAGACCATATATATATATATATATATATTTATATAATATATTATATATAATATATATATATATATATTTATATTATAACTATTTCAACCATTCTATGATCTGCTTCTCGCAACTGAAAGAGGGCACCGTGGTGGATGTTAGCCGACTTGCTGACCAACCACAAGCGTTTACCTGGTAGGTAACCACCCATTCAATCAGATTGTGATTCAGACTACGAATGGCGTGAATGTAATTACCCCAATCTACATGCTGTCAAATGAATGAACCACACGCCGTGGCGCAATGTTAGGGGCTTCGCCTCTAGCACTGACGTCCGAGGTTCGATTCCCGAGAGGGAGTGCAGTGAGTGTGTACGCCTGATGAGCCCAGAATTACGGCGAAACACGTGTCGCGTACTCTTTGCATTATTTGACAGTAAACTATTTCAACCATTCTATGATCTGCTTCTCGCAACTGAAAGAGGGCTCCGTGGCGGATGTTAGCCAACTTGCTGACCAACCACAAGGTAGCCACCCATACAATCAGATTGTGATTCAGACTACGAATGCCGTGAATATATATATATATATATATATATATATATATATATATATATATATATATATAATATATATATATATATATATATATATATATATAGTACTGTGCATAAGTTTTAGGCAGGTGTGAAAAAATGCTGTAAACAAAGAATGCTTTCAGAAATATAAATAATGATTGTTTATTGTTATCAATTTACAAAAAGTGAGCAAACAAAAGAAAAATCTAAATCAAATCAATATTTGGTGTTACTACCTTTTGCCTTCAAACCAGCATCAATTCTTATAGGTACACTTGCGCAAAGTCAGGGATTTTGTAGGATTATAGTCAGGTGTATGATCAACCAATTATACCAAACAGGTGCTAATGATCATCAATGTCACACGTAGGTTGAAACAGTCATTACCTGAAACAGTAAACAGCTGTGTAGGAGGCTTTAAAACTGGGTGAGGAACAGTCAAACTCTACTACCAAGGTAAGGTTGTGGAAGACAGTTTCATGTCATGGCAAGATTGAGCACAGCAACAAGACACAAGGTAGTTATACTGCATCAGCAAGGTCTCTCCCAGAAAAAGATTTCAAAGCAGACTGGGGTTTCAAGATGTGCTGTTCAAGCTCTTTTGAAGAAGCACAAAGAAACAGGCAACGTTGAGGATCATAGATGCAGTGGTCGGCCAAGGAAACTTAGTGCAGCAGATGAAAGACACATCAAGCTTATTACCCTTCGAAATCGGAAGATGTCCAGCAGTGCCATCAGCTCAGAACTGGCAGAAACCAGTGGGACCCAGGTACACCCATCTACTATCCGGAGAAGTCTGGCCAGAAGTGGTCTTCATGGAAGAGTTGCAGCCAAAAAGCCATACGTCCGACATGGAAAGAAGCCAAGCAACTCAAGTATGCTACGAAAACATAGGAACTCGGGTGCAGAAAAATGGCAGCAGGTGCTCTGGACTGATGAGTCAAAATTTGAAATATTTGGCTGTAGCAGAAGACAATTTGTTTCGTCGAAGGGCTGGAGAGTGGTACAATATTGAGTGTCTGCAGGCAACAGTAAAGCATGGTGGAGGTCCCTTGAACGTTTGGGGGTTGCATTTCTGCAAATGGAGTTGGAGATTTGGTCAGGATTAATGGTGTTCTCAATGCTGGAGAGAAATACAGGGCAGATTACATATCCATCATGAGTACCATCAGGGAGGCGTATGATTGGCCCCAAATTTATTCTGCAGCAGGACAACGACCCCAAACATACAGCCAAGGTCATTAAGAACTATCTTCAGCGTAAAGAAGAACAAGAAGTCCTGGAAGTGATGGCATGGCCCCCACAGAGCCCTGATCTCAATATCATCGAGTGTGTCTGGGATTACATGAAGAGACAGAAGGATGTGAGGAAGCCTACATCCACAGAAGATCTGTGGTTAGTTCTCCAAGATGTTTGGAACAACCTACCAGACGAGTTCCTTCAAAAACTGTGTGCAAGTGTACCTAGAAGAATTGATGCTGTTTTGAAGGCAAAGAGTGGTCACACCAAATATTGATTTGATTTAGATTTCACATTTGTTCATTCACTGCATTTTGTTGATTGATGAAAATAAATGATTAACACTTCCATTTTTGAAAGCATTCTTTGTTTACAGCATTCCTTCACACCTGCCTAAAACTTTTGCACAGTACTGTATGTATGTATATATATATATATATATATATATATATATAGATATATATAATCTTTTAGATTTTTTTGAATCGGCAACAGGAATAGTTGACAAAAACAAATGATATGACATAATTTACTTAAACTTTCAAAAAGCATTTGATACAGTCCCACACTAAAGACAGATTCTGAAAATAGAAGCTGTAGGCCTCAGAGGTAACCTACAAAACTGAATCTCAATAAACCAACAGGAGACAGAGTACAGATAGGAGGAGAATGTTCCATATGGAGTGAGGTCATCAGTGGAGTCCCACAGGGGTCTGTCCTGGGTGCATTACTTTATCTGATTATTTTGAATGGCAGTGATTCCAGTATATTTAGATAAACTTGTTAGATTGCAGATGAAATTAAAATTGTTGTAATGGGAGATACTGAGGAGGCAGCAAGAAGAATTAAAAAATATCTGAGCAAGCTTTAGAACTGGAAAATGCAATTTAATGTAGAAAAGTGCAAAGTGCTACACATGGGCAACAGGAATGCCAGTTATAAATACAAGATGGGAGACACTGTCATACAGGAAGCAACCTATGAAAAGGATTAAGGAGTTTATGTTTGCATGTTTTCATCATCTAAACCAGTGGTAGTCAACCTGGTCCCTACCGCCCACTAGTGGGCGTTCCAGCTTTCATGGTGGGCGGTAGCGGAGCAACCAAACGGCCACTGCGATTACATACTATTGTCTCTCAGAAACTAGCAGTTTGTCGTTTTATTACCCCATAGACAAAGAACTCCATGGTTCGACACTTCTTTCTATGACAGAAACTGCCAGACAATGGAGACACCAATTAACTCATTTTTTCATCTCGATTCCCGGATTTTAGGGTAATAGGGTGACATTCTAGGAACCCCCCCTTGGACTGCCAAAACTAGCCGATGTCTCGCTACTTTGCCCCGATCGCAAAGAAGTGATGCCTTTGGCCAACACCCGCTACATAAAATTTTATAACACGCACAACCACGGATACTCACTAATTTAGTCTCGTCTCGACAAACTCTTGCTCAACCACGACACTTGTAATGTCCGGCAATCCTCAACTTAGAGGTACCCAGCATTTGTTACTCTGTCAACACATTCATCATTTCAACGTACGAGGAGCTAAGATTACTACATCCCGATCCAGACACCCAGCGGCTGTTGTTGGATCCACATATCTTTCAACATTACGGTCTGACGAAAACCTCGCGGGATTGTGATAGCCAGCACCTTGACTGACCATCCACGTCCAACGTACGCTGTGTTGTCCAGCGACTGGAACGCCTGATCCTGCCTGACCAACGCCAGGAGACGAGAAGGACGTCTCGCATACCGGATCGGAAAAGCGTGCAGCCTTCCAAAAGTCGTGACCACGCAACAGACTTCAAGTGCATAAGTTTTGTTCACGTTACGTAAGTGAAGCTAAATCGTTACGTAATCGAAACTAAAGTCAGTGCGTAGTTAGATTTCTGAGAGCAAGCACGTGCTTACAGCTTCAAACAAAATATTGTGAAATATCGTGAGCCCATGTCTCAAAAAAAGAAATATGCACGCGGCTATTCGTCAGAGTATCTGAAGATGGGTTTCATAGAATCTGTTGCAAATAAACAACATCCAATGTGTTTATTGTGCTATAAAACATTATCCAATGAGGCAATGAAGCCAAGTCGATTGTGAGAACATCTTTCTACAAAGCATCCAAATGACAAGGACAAGCCCATTGAATATTTTCAGGAAATATATAAAAAATTTCAAAATCATTCAACTATCGTTGCATCATTTAAGAAACAACATACAACGAACGAAGATGGATTAATTGCCACTTATCGCATTTCACAATTAATTGCAAAAAGTGGTAAAAGCTATAATATTGGAGAAACTGTAATAATACCCTCTATAAAAGAATTTATCTTAACAGTAATGCATCAGGATATACCTCAAATTTTAAAAACGTTGCCCCTAAGCGATAGCACAGTAAAGCGACGAATTGATGAAATGGCAGTTAATGTTGAAAACAAACTTATAAGTATTCTCCAAAACTCTTCATTTTCCATGCAATTGGACAAATCTACCATTGCAGATGATAGATAGATAGATAGATAGATAGATAGATAGATAGATAGATAGATAGATAGATAGATAGATAGATAGATCTTTATTGTCATTGTCACTTTTACAAAGTAACAACGAAATTGAAGGTGCAATCAACTCAGTGTGAGGAATAAGGGTTAAAATGACAAAAAGACAGAATATAATAACAAACCGAATAGTAATAAATATACAAATTGCATTTGTTGACCTAAGGTATATGATGATGCTTTATTGATGGCATATGTACGCTATTTTGATGAAAACAATATATTACGAGAAGAAATGCTATTCGCAATAAATCTCATCACAGATACAAAAGGATTATCTATATTTAATACTGTGAGAACATACTTTACAAAAAAATAATATTCCTTTGAATAATATTGTTGCATGCGCTACTGATGGAGCACCATCAATAGTAGGTCGCTATCGTGGATTTGTTGCTTATTTGAAGCAGGAAGTGCCAAATGTTTTATGTATTCATTGTGTGGTGCACAGATAACATCTTGTAGGAAAACATCTAAGTACAAGTCTCCATTCATCATTAACTATAATAATTCGAGCCGTAAACAAGATCAAATCCAATGCAAAGAATGATAGAATGTTTTGGCAGCTTTGCCAGGACAATAATGAAGATTTTATTAAGTTACTTTTGCACACAGAAGTTCGGTGGCTGTCAAAGGGTACATCTTTGGCTAGATTTGTAGCATTATATGATTGTGTCATATAATTTTTTGAAAGAATAATGAGACCAATCTGTGTCAACAGTTAAAAACAGTAAAGAATGATGCCTTTTACTTGGCAGATATTTTCAAGAGATTTAACGATGTCAATTTGCAGCTTCAAGGAGCTAATAAAACTCTTATAGGTTGCCAAAGTATTGTGCTATTATTTATTGACAAACTTGAACTACTTCGTCATAATCTATTGAAGAGAGAATTTCATCAGTTTCCTCAATTATCATCTATAAAAGATGATGTAACTCCAGAGGATATTGACAGATTCAGTAGCCACCTCAACGAACTTAAATTGGACATGGAAAAACGATTTGAAGATATTTTGAAATTGAAGGTATATGACTGGATGAAAAATCCTTTTACCGCAAATATTGAAGAGGCTGATACAACTTGCCAAGAAGAACTGTTAGAAATTAGATATGATGAAGAAAGTAAACATAAATTCGACAATGGTGGATATGAAAACCTATGGCAAAATAAAAAAATGCCAGTCTTATATCCATCCATCCATCCATTTTCCAACCCGCTGAATACAAACACAGGGTCACGGGGGTCTGCTGGAGCCAATCCCAGCCAACACAGGGCAAAAGGCAGGAACCAATCCCGGGCAGGGTGCCAACCCACCTCAGGACACACACAAACACACACTAGGGCCAATTTAGAATCGTCAATCCACCTAACCTGCATGTCTTTGGAATGTGGGAGGAAACCGGAGCGCCCGGAGGAAACCCACGCAGACACCACACAGGGAGGACCCGGGAATCGAACCCAGGTCCCCAGGTCACCCAACTGCGAGGCAGCAGCGCTACCCACTGCGCCACCGTGCCGCCGTCTTATATCCAAATATGTGGAAAATGGTATTCAGTTTATTGATACCTTTCCCTACCTCATATCTTGTGGAATCAGGATTTAGTGCTGTTAATCATATTATGACCAAAGAAAGAAACCGCCTGAATATTTCCGAAAGGGGAGACCTTCATTTGTTCCTCACAAAAATTGAACCGGATATTCAATATTTAGTTTCCCAGCATCAGCCTCAGGGATCCCACTAATAATTCAATTAACTAATGTAATTTCTATGTATGCAAATTATAAATAAAAAGATAGATTTAACTATAGTAAGTTGTTTTATAAAGATTTATTCTGCCAAACTTAGCAAAAATCCGACATAAAGTACTTGGTAAGTAATTATTATTATATGCTTTAACTTGCTGTAACTCTGCTTTATAAATTTTATAAAGTAAAGTTACTTCCCTACTTAATAAATCACCATTACTGTGGAACCGGTGGGCGGTTAGAAAATTTTACTACTAACAGATACAAAAGTGGGCAGTAGGTATAAAAAGGTTGACTACCCCTGATCTAAACAATTAAAAAGGCAAATAAAATGTCAATTTATACCATAAAAACTGCTGAATATAAATTGAGGGATATTATGATTAAAGTGTATAATGCACTAATGAGACCATATCTGTAGCACTTGATACTATGCAGAGGAGAGCAAACAGGTGCATCCCAGAACTTAAGGACATTCAATAATCTGACAAACTCAGAGAATGAAGCCTGTTTAGTCTTGAGCAGGTCAGACCGTGTGGAGGCCCAATCCAGGTCTTCAAAATCCTCAAAGGTAATTGATAAAGTAGATCCAGCAGAATTCTTTCAGTGTAAAGGTGAATCACATACAGTAAAACCTCAATTACCTGTCACTTGATTAACCATCAGTCTTTGTTAACTGTCAGGGCCAAAAAAAAAGAAGAGCGCACGCCAGCGCCTACCTATTACTGTACTACTACTGTCATGCAGTATGCTGCGAGCTCTGCACAATGGAAAAACTCTCCCTTCTGCTAGCGTGTAGTGTTCTTCCCCAGCAGTACGTGTCAGTTACATACCATCAGTTTTAACAGCATTTCGTGTTTTTCTCCTTTATTATAATTAATCTACTATACATTGTTATGGCTGATAAACATAAGCGTCTGGTGTTGGAATTGTCACAAAAAGCTGAATTTTTTTAAACATTTACAAAACGTCAAAAGTGCTTCAAGTATTGCTTCAGTTTACAGAGTGGGAAGCACAACAGTGAATAATATAAAGTGTGATGCCAGCAAAATTGAAGAACATATTGAAAATGGAAACCACTGACAGTAATGGTAATGTATTAATGTTCTCCTGTATTGTAATGTTCTTTTTAAATTCTGTTATACTAGACAAACAGCCCGTTTCGACAACATAAGATGAAACGGGCACGAGTTTGTGTCAGCAGTGTATGAAGAACAAATGATAAGTAACGAAGAAGTTGTTTTGTAATGATTGTAGCCCGCTTTACTCATTACTGTACAGGCTTGTACTGTTAGTTGATGAATTTTCCAGGCCTATAGTATAATATTGAATGATGAATGTTCCAGTACAATATGGAATAGTAATAAGTATAAGCACCACAAACCTGATATAGGTGTATTGAATGAATGCGTAATTGAATCAGAATGCGTAATTAGGCCTCGAGCTGTAGTCGAAATCGCCTTTCAGGCCTCTAGAGCTTTAATCGAAGTCGCCTTTCTCTTTGAATTTTTGCAGCCGTAAATCCACCGCCTGCCGTGATGTTGGGGTTGGATGTCGGTCTCGTAAGGTTTTTCGGGCAGCTGCGCAGAAGGTGACTGCGCATTCGGCTTCAGACGAACTTGAGTGAGTGAGTGAGGAGGCAGGCGAATTATGTATTAAGATTATGTTTTGTTAATATATTGTGATGTGCAGGCAGTTTGTGATGTGCTGTTGGGGAGCAGAAAGGGTGGAATGAATGCTGGAAGTAATGGGACTGGGTGAAGGGCTTCTGTTCTGTAAGGGGAGGACATGCCTCTTAGGAGATGAGTGACAGGAGAAGTTAGGAGAAAAAGGAAGGTGCAGTGGAAGGAAGTTTTGAGTAGAGCGTTAGGAGACAATAAGCAGGAGTGATTGTGGTATAGAGAAAAAGGGAAGGTGAATGGCAGGAGATAAACTGATTGGTATGGAAAGCTTTCTTTTTTGTTTTGGAGGTGTGCTCCATAACCCAGATAGTAGAGTATAAGACAGGGCATCATTTGTTAAAGAATGAAGGCTCCAAGTAAACATAGAAAACTCTAGTACCTCTGAGTCATGTTTCCTTATTATACTGGTTGCTACAATATTATATGAATTAATTAATTTTGTTAATATTATATTTTGTTTTGTAAATAAATATGACTATTTGGTAATCTACAGTATATCATTTTTAAAGTAGCTGTTCTGTTATCCGTGTTTTCTCGGTCCTGACCCCTGTTGGATAATCAAGGTTTTCTGTACTTGAGGACACATTTAAGACGAAAGCCAGGGAGCTCGTCTTTACACAAAGAGTTGTGGGAATCTGGAACAAACTACTGAGCCATGTAGTTGAAGCAGAAATCTTGATAACCTTTATGAAGCATCTGGATAAGATGACAGCTTGGCTATTAGCTAAATAAGCAAGTTTGATGGAATGGTCTCCAATTGTTTGTCAAATTTCTTATGTTCTTATGTTGTCTAAAAACCTTTAAAATAAACAGGAAACCTAGGCTTGTAGGGTCATTAATTTTACATACTGTTGAATAAAAAACTGCTGTGAACAAACAGTGCACCTTCAGTGTGTTTACATGCACAACATAAATCAGGTTAAGTTGAATAATATGGTCAGGGAAGAAACCGGGATTCTTAATTATCAGCATTTACCAGTGTAAGTAATCTTCTAGAGTTCTCCTTTCTCAATGCACTTTAAAGTTATTAATCTGCACAAAAAAAAAAGAATTAAATAGCATCATCTGCTATGATCATTTTCTCTTTTCTCATAAATATGTTTAGTAAAATTGATGCTTTATTTATAGGTTGCCAGTACCAGACACAGTAAACTCTTTTTTTCTTGGCTGGGCGATTGAGCCCTGTGAACGATGCGGTATGTGTCCTTCTTGCCTTACACCCAGTGCTACTGGAATAATAATAACGTGGATATTTGTACTTCAATAAAATAAATATTGTGTTAGGTTACTCATTACTGTACTTTGAAAAGTAATCTGACTACATAACGCATGTAACTTTCAACATGTTGTCGCACAGATCTTGGGGTTGTATTGCTGATCTTAGCACTGTATGTTCAGCTCATCAACATAAATTTAGTGATTTCTGACATACTGAGACATACAGTATTATTTCAGCCAGAAGAAGGAATAAAGCAATCACTCAAACATTTGCCTCTGGAAATGTATTTTATAGACGCTTCTGCTGAAAGTGCATACGAATCATATACATGTGCAGGCTGACAGTGTGCAGTGGATGTGTCCAGACTAGAAAATACCTAACAGTAACCCAGATATGGGTTTACATGGCCATATAATCCAACTATTCGCAGCAAAATCTCCCACTGATAATCAGTTTTCTCAGAGATCAATCACCTGATTTCTGTATTCAGAAAAAGGGTTTACATGGCATTTTAGAATTCAGATTTCTGTGAAAGAAACAGTTATTGAAGTGCATGCAAACACACTATCTAATACATACTCACCTACTAAGGTGTTGAAATGGCCCTTAACATCACACTAGTAAGGAAGTGTGTGCATCTGAGCGATAGCCCATGAGATGTGCTAGCTTCATTCTCAAACAAAGCTATTCTGCTAAAAAAGGCATTCAGGAAATCACTGTAAACCTACTATAAATCACCATCCATCCAGGTTATGATTTTGCTTGTACTAATTCAGGGTTGTGGGGAGTTCAGAACAGGTCAGTCAGTACTCCGCCCACACTCAATCATGTTGGGCAAATTTAGAGTACCGGTAATTAATTTAACATACATACATGCATGTCTTGAGGATGGTGGAGACAAAAACAGGGTACCCATGAAGACCTTTAGAGACAGGAGATGAACTTAGAAATTCTACAAAAAATAGTGGCTGGGCCAGAATTCAAACTCAGACTTTCAGAGCTATGAGGCTACAGTTTTTGCTACTGTGCCAACCCAACTATTAATACTAACCAAATCATTGAAATCCATTTGTAAGTAGAATTTGAACACTGTGTAAACATATTTCATCCACCCACACTCACCTAAAACCCATATTCCCTGCTCATCATTTGTCAGCATAATTTGCCTGTAGGACTTCCCTTTGCCAATGCTACTTAGGCATACTTGAACAATACTATCCAATAAATCACTTTTTAAACTCATATATTAAAGGAAAAGAAACTTGTGCAAATACAAAGAAAGCCCTCCAACTGGAGTCTAAGGTTTGTGAAGCAAGGAATGTGCGGCTTGCAAATATGTGCCATTTGGTCAATTCCATTCATTTTCATAACCGACTTATTCCAGTACAGGAAGGCTCTAACCCAGAGACTAGCCTAGCAACTTGGGGTGCAAAGCTGGAATCAGCCCATGACATGGCATATTTCTATTCCAGGACACTTTCAGACAAAAAACGTACACATAGAAAACATGGCATTCAAGCCCAGTAAACTGAATCCTTGAGGCAACAATGCTGGCCACTGAGCCACCCACTCTTGTTCATTCTGAGTCAATTTTAAAATATCAACTAGCCTACCAACCAACTGGAGTACCCAAAGAAAAACATGTGTGGCTTTGTGAAGAATAAGCTGACTCCATACAGATAGTGACACAATATCTGCACCCTGGTCAAGGCTGCCCTTAGAATTTGTGGTGCACAATTTGGACCACTTTTGGAGAGCCCCTGGATTTAAGTATTTTAATTATTTATCAGGAGTACAGTACAGTATATGCTATAGCAATTACTACTGCTACTATAGTCCTAAAGTAAGTCTGTCAGCTCTTCTATAGACTTAACTTAAAGGCTTCCTGTCCACAGGCTTCCAGTGGCCACCTCACAAATACATTCTGTAGCTTAGGAATCATTCAGGATGTATCCTTTTCCACATGAGTGTGTTGGAAACTGTTCGTATGTTTGTCTTCACATTGTATTTTTTCTGTAAAAGTACATTATATTATTATTAGCCATTTAACAAACTACATAACAAAACAAGTGTCCACAGGGATTTGGAAAATGGGGACAGGAGTAATGAGTACAGTAAGTAAGCTGATTTGTATTTTCTGTTAATTAAAATTAAGTTACATATTTTAAGACTTTTAATATATTGTTATCATTGTACCAGAGAGGGGAAACATGTTGGTCAGACCGGCTAGTAAGATTTTCACTGTACTCTGGACACATGGCAATACCTCTACTACTTCTACCACTACCACACTGTATTAAAAACCAAACAATACCTATAATGGCTTACAATTAACATAAAGCATGTTAAAATTAACTATACGTATACAGAAACCACTATGAAAACTTAAAAATGTATAGACAATAAACCATTTTAAAACAAAATAAATAATTAAACCAGTAGTACAAATTAGATAGACTGACAGATGTAACATAAACTCAATGAGGAGACCCATTGTGTCAGTTGACCTGTCTCTTGACAAAAGAAAGATTATAACAATGTAAAAACACAAAAGAAAATACAACAATTTAGAAGAAAAACAGTAGAATTAAAGTGTCTAGTAAAGAAATACTTTTCTATGTTATTTACCCCAAGTCCTTTGTTGTGGTGACTGGATAAAATTTGTAATCTCATGTTTTTGTGCGGAATGACAAAAAGAAGTTTGATATACAGTAACAAAAGCGAAAAATCTCCAGGGAAAAAAAAAATCTTGTGTAATTTATGTTGCATAATCCACATGCACATTATCCAGTCACTTGCTCAAAATGTCCATCCATCCATCCATCCATCCATCCTCTTCCGCTTATCCGAGGTCGGGTCGCGGGGGCAGCAGCTTGAGCAGAGATGCCCAGACTTCCCTCTCCCTGGCCACTTCTTCTAGCTCTTCCGGGGGAATCCCAAGGCGTTCCCAGGCCAGCCGGGAAACATAGTCCCTCCAGCGTGTCTGCTCAAAATGTGCAAAACAAATTTTTTTCAAAAATACTCTTAAATACTCTTCTGGAATTATCATGGCGGACATACAGTAAATAGGAAACCTAAAGGACTGATGGGAAGAACTTTTTGAACTGAAGACAAGATTCTTGACCAATGTGTTTAATTTACTATTTATTTCTGCACTGATACTTTCAGACGTGACTACTTCACAGTATTTTAGCCAAAAAGAATTTGTTTTGCATGTTTTGAGAAAGCAACTTGATAACATACATGTGGTGTCACAGGAGGCTGGGGGTGGTACCCAGCCGGGACGCCCAGGAGGACCAGAGGAGGGCTTACGCCTCCCCCAGACCACGTGGTGGCAACTGCCCTGGTGGCTTTGGGGACCGCGGGAACAGAGCTTAGAAGCTCAACCCTATAGGGGCCCGTGGTCACTGCCAGGGGGTCCCCCAATGCCTATGGAGCCTTGGCCCTCAGCACTTCCTCCACACCCGGAAGTGCTGGGGGGAAGAAGATCAGGGACACCCGGAGTGCTTCCGGGTACACAGCCGGTACTTCCGCCACATTGGGGAGTGCCGGCGGAAGCTATTTTTTCCATGGACACTGGTCACTATTTACTGCTGTTATTTCATAAACTTCTTTCTCTCCATTCTGCATGCAAACATGAAATTAACATTTTTCTTGGTCACCACTATAATGTAAATGGAGTAAGTATCATATGAAAAAAACACCATTTTTTGGGTGAAGTAAATTTTTAAAGTAGGTGTTTGGTAGCTTCACACAATAAATGTGACCAGTTAATACCTGCCATGAGCTATGCGGCACACAGTCAGAGTTCCTGTGAGTAATGAGCACACAGAGATCTTGATCTACAGTACATTGCTGTTTTTGGCAGATGGCAAGACACTGAACTTCTGTTTTAGGTTACACAATTATAATTTATACTTTTTGCTTTTTGTCATCTCCCCTCCCCCAACCTCTTTTGTAGGACATTCCTTATTTTTCAGAGCTTGAGGTGCCAGCCCTAGTTGCAGATCATCCCCCCATGTGGGCATGGGTCCCCATTGGTCAAATAACTTCAATTCGCCTAAGGCTGACCCCATCCTCTGAGTTTCAAGGAAGCAGCACCAACTATTGTGCCATGCCAGCAGTACTCAACAAATGAAATTCGTAACAAAGGGAAGCTTAAGCATAAAGCTGGCCATCATCTTTTTTAATTAAAATAATTCATAGATATTGCCCTTTAACTTTAATTATTTGAGGAGGTAAAAGTAAATTAAAAAAAATTTTTTTAATACTTTTGGGTAAAAAAAACCTGCTTCTTGTCTTTGTCCTCTAGCCAAATGTCTGCTGCAGTCCTATGGGACTTTTTAAAACCACAGCTAAATTCAGTGAGGCATTTGCAATCATGTGCTTACATTAGGGAGCAAATATTGGCCAAAGAATCAGCTTAATTAGTTATTGGCTGTAGGTGCAGTGATATTCGTCATCAAATGTACAGTCTGCTGTTGTCATTATTAGGTGTTGCCTGCCAAATTGGTTACATTATTTATTATCTGCTGCCTGGAATACTTTGTAAAAGTGGAGCCAGCTACATGATATATTAAATGCCGTCATTACCTACTAACTGTAGGGACACTGTATTAATTATTAGCTGCAGAGTCAGCTATGTTTTTATAAGATGGTGCATACTACATCAGTTATTACTTATAAGTAGCTTAAAATAATTATTACATGTAAAATTTACAGCTTTTTCAGCAGCTATATTCTACTACATGGGTCATTAAACTTATCATGAATTAATTTGTGGGTTTTCAAGCCAGCACAATATACATACAGATAATAATGTAAGGAAATTGATCTTGTATGCGTTCCCAATTAATTACTCATATTTTTAAGTGCACTTTTTCTTTCATTAAATGTTAGGAATTGTGTAATGCATCTGTTTATCCTTCTATTTTTTCAGAACCTGTTTTAACTGGTAGGAGCCGGGGCCAATCCTGGAAGCTTAAACCTGGCAAGGCACTGTATTGCTCACACATCCACACTCATTCATACTGATTCAAAAGACATGCGGGTTACAATAATTACAATAATTTCTAGCATGCATGTCTTTTATATTAGGATGGAAATGGCATGATGGGCCTAGGGAACTGCCACAGGGAATGAGTGTTTAAATAAAAAAAACTCCAGTGTTCTTACAAGACAAATGATATTCCTATATTACTTTGCAAATGCAAATTAATAAATACTGCACATATTTATTAAAAACTGACTTTTATTCCGAATTGTTAAAGAGCTAAGACAAACAAAAAACACATTTTTAATAAAACACACAATGAAGAAAGAACCCTAAAACTTTAAAACAATTCATATATAATATAATTCAAATAAACCATTGCAATATATATGAATCACTTATAAACTACTAGCCATCCCCCACGGCTCTGCCAGCGTAGTAGTGAAACAGGACAGTTTCACTACACGGCTCCCGACTGCCCGGCTCCCCACTCCTGACGTCACGCTTCTCCTGCCCCTCGGCCCGCAGCTTCTGTCTCGGATTAGTGCGAATATATCGCTCCTGCAAGCAAACTATGATTCTTAGCGCGATGAGAGAAGTCGCAAAATCAACTGGAATGTTCAAGCAAATTATAGAAAAAAAACCAGATCTAAATATGTTAAGGAGTTCTCTCATTCACTAGCTAAGCAGAGGCAAGGTACACCCCGAGGCTGGCGTGTGAGTGAGGAGGGCCCCACCCCTTTCCCCTCGGCCAGCTGCATGTCTCTTGGATTCGCGCAAATAAATCAGTACCGTAAGAGAACTATGATACATAACACAATGAGAGAAGACACAAAATCAACCAGAATGTTCAAAGCAGTTCCCTCATGAAAAGCAGACAGACAGACAGAGAGACATTGGATTTTATATTATATTATATATATATATATATATATATCTATAGATGTAGCGTCATACATATAGGCATTATGAGTGTGATTTAAAGATGAACCAGTGGGACTGGAGGGGGCAGGGATGCACTGTGTGTAACAGTTATTGCCATTCCTGTTCCTGACAGAGGAAGAACCGCCTGAAGAACAGTGACATCAACCGTCACCTTTAAACAATCCAAGCCAACCAAAATCAGAAGATACACAGAGTGTTATTACATGCACACAAATAACTGGGTTAAGGTGAAAAATCCAGTTAAGATAGAATCCTAGCTTCTTAAAAATCTGAGTTTACATAAGCAAGTACTCTTCTTGAGTTCTCCTTTGTCAAAATGCTCTGACATCATTAAACTGTGCAAAAAAGAGTTAAACATCATCATCGGCCAGCGTGAATCCAAAAATAAGCATGACGCCTGTAATAATTTTCTTATAAATATGTGTAGTCAATTTGATGGCTTATTTATAGAGTTCTGTTACTAGATTGCACTCTATTCTGCTTGGCAGTGCAATTTGAGCCCTGCAAAGGACCTGGTACATGAGCTTTTTGCTTTACATGTAGTGCTGCTAGAATAATAGCAATGCAGGTATTTTTACTTCAATAAGATAATTGTGTTAGGTTACTAATTACTTTGAAAAGTAATCTGGATTGTGTAGCTGAGTTTAGCATTCAGCTCATCAACATAAATGTATTAATTTCTGAAATGCTGAGACAGATACTTTCAGCCAAGAGAAGGAATGTTTTCTTATTTGCTTAAGGTAACCAATAATAGTAATGAAATAGTAATAAAAGAAAAACAACTACAAAGTGTCTCATTCAGAGGGCTTTGCAGGTGGTGCTTGAGCAGTGGGGTTTTATATAAAAATCTGTAGTGCAGCTTTGAAAGTTGGAGATTTCAGAGTGAAGCATGTGGATGTGAAACAGAAACACTAAATACTGGACCACCATATTATTCATGTCTAATGGAACAAAAAACACCAAACTGAGCTCTGCTCTGTTCAAAGGTTTCTTAATTACTTTTAGTATAAACTACACTATAAAAGACAGTATGAATTTAGCTTTATTGTTATGTAAGGTTTCTTTTAATTTGCATGGGCTGACCTTCTAATCAAATTTATAGTTTACCCATGGTAATATACGTGTCATGGAATAAGAAATTTCCTATTAAAATTCCCATGAGAAAAGGAAAAATGTAGAGACATTTTGATAATGAATGTATTGATATGTTATTGTTAGATCAAAATAATTAACAGGAAGGAGTACTTTTGATAAGGTATGGTCTTTGTGACAGTCCTCCACATAAAGCATAACTCCACAGATGTAAAAAAATAATAATAAAAATGGCACTTTTATGTATAAAGTAAACAACAAAGGAATGTACAGAGGGGGAAATTAAACAAAACTCCACTGTCAGTCAGAAGCTAACTACCACTCGCATCTCAAGCACTCAAAATACTATTTCCTTACCTCCAGTTTTTCTAGTGATGGCCTCTCCTTCTTCCAACTCTTTTTCTGTCTCTACAGTTAGTTACCATTCTGCCACACCACTATTTTAACTCCCGCCTTGGGGAAACTACCAGGCAAGCCCAGCAATCAGCGTCTATCCTACACAAGCTGTATAATATGTATGAATCATAGGTACAGAATTTAAGATTAAAGGAATATTAGGAGGTGCTTAATAAAGTAAATGGCCCACATAAAAAAACTGAAATTTTAAAAATATATTCAAGGGGAAGTCAAAACTGCATTCAATTAATTGGAATATGAACAGCTTGGAGTACAAAGTTGATTGACAGACATCTATAGTATGTAAAATATCTAAAGAGCTAATAAAGAGATTTTCATTTATTTATTGCAAATACTGCATGAATATTATCTGCATAACTTAATGAATAATAGTGCGGTTAGATTTATAAAATATGTGACCACAACTAACCATATAAAGCAGAAGAAAGCTTATATTCAGGATTTCCAAAAATAATTGAAGACTTGACATCTGCAAGCTATTTACTTTTAAAGAAGCCCTCAAAACCCCTTGAAGGAGCACTATAGGTCAAAAGGCTTCATTTAGGGAGAGAACAAAGAATATATATGTATAACTAGTCATGAAGTAGTTATAGCCATAAAGCCAATTTTTCTATGAAGAAGGCTGTCAAAGAAGCATGATGGAGGAGGACGTGTGTGGACGAGGAGAGTGTTAGAAGATAATATGTATTACCCTGAGCTTTCATGTACATAGAAAAATTAAAAAGTCCTACTTGTAAGAAGGAATTTCAAATTAAGAATGTCCTTTGAAATCAAGCTGAATATGAAAGTCAGAAGTTTAGGATTGATTATTGGGACTGAAAGACTGAAAATGAAAGAACAAGTTGAAAAGATTAAAAATGCATTGCTCACCTAATGAAGCCTTCTGCTGGTAAAAGAAAACCTAAGGACTCAAACAGGAAACAAGACTCGGTCTAGGTCTTGACAAGAACCCCACCAAGAGCCTTGGATAAACAATCAAATATTATGAAACTACTATAGCAAAAATAAATCTAAATAAATAACAGAGCATACTGTACCACGCACAGAAACAATTTCAGAAGTGAGAGCAAAGCTAGTTGCATTAAATGCAAACCCTATATCCACATCACGTGGTATTTTTATTATTTTGATAACATGATCATTTGAAGTGCGTGAAACTCAGCCTGTTACTCTGAAGAAGTCTCTTTATTCTTAGTTCATGATCAGATACGTTTTTACCTGAATATTTTATGGTAGGAGGCGGCACGGTGGTGCAGTGGGTAGCGCTGCTGCCTCGCAGTTGGGTGACCTGGGGACCTGGGTTCACTTCCTGGGTCCTCCCTGCGTGGAGTTTGCATGTTCTCCCCATGTCTGCGTGGGTTTCCTCCAGGCGCTCCGGTTTCCTCCCGCAGTCCAAAGACATGCAGGTTAGGTGGATTGGCGATTCTACATTGGCCCTAGTGTGTGCTTGGTGTGTGGGTGTGTTTGTGTGTGTCCTGCAGTGGGTTGGCACCCTGCCCGGGATTGGTTCCTGCCTTGTGCCCTGTGTTGGCTGGGATTGGCTCCGGCAGACCCCCGTGACCCTGTGTTCGGATTCAGCGGGTTGGATAATGGATGGATGGATGGATGGATGGATTTTATGGTAGCATAACTTTCTGTGAACCTGTGTTTAGATACCTACCAAACTGATGTATGTGATTTCTACAATTTATATAAATATTTTTCTTATTATTTATTTTTATCATTATGATAGTCAGCACACAGTCATTTTGTCAGTATTTCCTTATTTGAGTGCTGCCATTTTGTGGTTCCGCTATATAGGAAAGACACCTTATTTTTGGTTGCATGGGCCGTTGATCACAAGATGCATTTCACTACTACACTTTACTTACGTTAGATGACTGTGCGCAGTAGCATGTTATCCCTTTATTGGATTGCTTTTAAAAAAGAAGAAAGCAAAAAGGAAAAATGTTCTTTAGTGTGAGTTAATAGCAAAAGAGTAAGTGCAAAGATAATTTTCTGTTTTGGATTTTGATTTTGATTATAGTTTTGTAATTTTGTTTTGGTGATCATTTTTTGTTTGAGATGCTGGTTTTCTGACCCCAGCCTAACATCTGATTTTTTGTCAGTCCCATCTTTTTGTGGCTTCCACTTCCTTGTGTTTTTCAGCATTGAAATCTTCATATGTTTACTTGATCACGTGATCATAACAATACATAAAGGAATAAAGTTAACAATTGAACATTATCATAATTCCCTGAGAGACCTCTTTGGCAAGGTGTATGTTTACTATGACTGCCTTGAACAGTTCATCAAGTGCTGGAAGAATATTAGATGTGACATGAGAGTAGACATCACACCTGGATCCAAACAACACTGGAGATAAATATTATGATTATTTAGTTCAATGGTAACGGGATTCTGATTGGAGAAGAATAACATCAGTTATTTTTTAGAGGAAAATAGTACTTGCAATAACAGAAAAAACAGACAGAGATTCTTGGAGAATAAAGAGCTGGACATCGACAAGTCAAGATTATTGCACTTCATCAACAACTTTGGGTGTAGCTTGGAACATCCTAATACAAAACAAAACTGAATAATAAGAAGCAAAAACAAGCAATTTCCAATTAAATAGGCATCTCTCCACAGAAAATTGTAAATGGAGAGAATAAAATGAAAGTACATGAAAGTACCCTTGATGCTGGAAACTATCAGGGAGAAAAGAGAAACAAACTTTGAAAATATACCAAAAAGGAAAAAAAAAATCACTCAAGGACCATGAAGACTGAATAATGGGCATTGAAAGCATAAACCAGAGAGACAGAAGAAGACAAAGAATGTAAATTCACTTTACATCCTGACCTTTTAAAATGAATACAGCTAATGACACAGAAACATACAGAATAGAAAACCTAAGAACTGGACAGGGTAGAAATTAAACCACCAATAATATTGAAAAGGGACATGAAATAGAAGAATGGAAGGGGAGGGAGGTGAGGTAAGAACGTGCGGAAGAGAAAATTGCAGATGAAGGAGAATAGGAGCTGTTCAGAACTGAATAATGCAAGCATTTTGCGGGAAAGCGGAAGCTGAAATGGTGTAAAGGGTAAAGCTGAAAAAAAAACATCTCTTGAATGGATGACAAGGTCACTGAAGCTTTGCTACAAAAGAAGAGTAAATATTTGAAGCCTACAGAGGAGTTGAATTACGAGGGGGAGAATAGCCTTTTAATGTAGATAAGATGAAAATGGAAGGACACAAACCTCTTTCTCCCACAAGAAGCACAAGAATGCAGAAAATGCTGTAAAATGAACAAGTTAAAAATATTAGTGAGATTGTGGTGGGATTGATTAAAAAAATAGACTAATTAAAATAGTGAGTATCAAAATTGGAAAATTGCTGATGTATACTGATCAGTGAATTATCAGCGCAAGGTATCTTGTGAACTGCAAAGGTTGATCAATAGCAAACAGGAAATACGTAGCTCTAAGAAAATGAAGGCAGTTCTGAATCGATGAAAGCAGCTGCAAATGAGCTGATGTAGATGGCTGCTGTTAATCTGACAAAGACAACTGCTGAATCAGTTGAAATGGCTGTCGGTTAATGAGTGTAAGGCAACTGAATTTGCTGATGCTTCTGCTGAAACAGGCTGGTTACAGGACCAGAGGTCGATTTCAAAAAAGGTGTTTGATAATCTTTAGATTAAGCAGGTTTAAGAAACTTATATTTTGTGATTTCTAATAAGCATACTAAAATGCAGATTTGTAGATAATAAATACCTATTTTAGAAGTAGCTTTATATATTAAAACTCTGCTTTATGAACATGCACATTTTGAATTTGGCAAGACCCAGGCTTTACTGCACATGTTGCCAAAGCCAGAAAACCATGACATCATACACAAGAAAGTGAGTGATTGTTCATTTGCACATGACTGACTGTGTGCTCTGTCCTGCAGTGGAGTACCACATTTATATTGGTTTGATTTGATTATGTTTATTTTATTATATTACTCTTTACAGATGTACAGTTCAAATGTGGCACCAGCAAAGTACATAAACATATAAGGGTTATATACACATATCCAGTTAAATAAACCATCAATATCTTTGGGCAAATGAATCTGAGATCATGCTGGCAGACATTGCAGCTTACAAAAGAGATGGCAAGTTGACAAGAGAGGAGAGGAAAAAAAAAACTCTAGATAAAATTCCTGGAGAATATAAAACTATTGAGGGTCTGCTGCTTCTTGGAAATGAATATTCTACATTTCGGCACTGTTTCAATAATCTTTATTATACAGTATAAGGCTGTTGATAGGTTGTCTCTGAAGTCTCATCCCTTGGCCAGGAATAATTGCTTGGTTAATTCAGCTTGGCAGAGCGTACACGGTCAGTAACAGTTGTTAATGAGGTGCTGCGTTCAAAGAGTAACATCGTCTCATCTAGCAGTAGTACATTTTGGAAATGAGTTTTCATTCTGTAGTCTTGTGCTGTCATTTATTCTGTCATTAAAAGCATCATAAAACAGCACTACTCAAACAGTACATAAGAGCTGTTTCTGTTTTCATATACTAATTTAGTTCAAAGGTAAGGAACTTTCCTGTAGCCTTCAATGGTAAATTTTTATGCTGTTTGGTAAAACTGTAATTGAATCGCCATCTGCACTGTAGGTTTCTCATCCATCCATCCATTTTCCAACCTTCTGAATCCTAACTACAGGGTCACAGGGGTCTGCTGGAGCCAATCCCAGCCAACACAGGGCGCAAGGCAGGAACCAATCCTAGGCAGGGTGCCAACCCACCGCAGACTGTAGGTTTCTGCTTCTTTATTTTAGAGCTTATGTGTTAACATTAAAACATAGCTCATTACATGAAATGCATGCTACAGTAACAAATTATTGTCATACGTTAACCAACACATTTTCTCAATGAGTTTTAATGCCATGTCACAATCTAGACATTACCTTATTCTGGCTTTACCAAGGCAGTTACTGCAAAGGATAGAAGCTAATCAAATGTAACTACATGGTCATCTGGAATTATTTAATTTAGAGGAATGATAATTCCATTAATAGTCATTAGATAATTGACACAAATTGTAAAAAGGGTGCCAAAATGTCTGTAACTTAGGAAGATCCTACAAAGTTTAGAATACACAGAAAATATTTGCTAAAAGTGTATGATTCCAAATCCTGATGAATATTAAAAGCAGCCTTTACAACTACTTTGTCCTATTTTATAGCTTGGTCAGATACATTGTTACTAAATGTAGGTAACAATGAAGTTTGTGATCTCAGGAACGCAACCAAGAGAGGAAGTGTCGGCTAAGACAGATTGAGACATAATGAGGATTCTGAGCAAATGCTTGGAGGGAGTACATGCAAGGCAAGAGATCTCAAATATCAAATGTTTTTCAATTTATTTAATTATCTGTCATCAACAGGCAAAATATAGCTAGAACTTTAACATTTTTAAGTGGCACAAGTTACAAATACAAACAAATGTGACATTTGAAGCCTTGGGAAAAAATGGAGACTGCATTCACCCCGGTTGAGGATCTGACTATTTTTCTACGTCTAAATATGATATCTACACATTGGTTACAATTTATTTATATTTGAAATTTTAATATAAGACTGATTATGAAGTGCCGATACACAGATTATGGGCAGCATCCATGCAATAAGGTGAAATACAGAGAAATAAAATACAGGTAATATGGCTGCAGTTTACATAGTGCTTCATTATGTCAGGAATGTACTTTTATTTCTGTATTTTGGGAAAAAACATGAAATCAATCAATAATTCTATATTTAATAAATGTAATTATAATTCTATGATTAAAAATCCAAGCTATTCCCAAAAACTGTCTCAATTGTTTATAAAGGCTAGGTCTGTAGATGTACAGCAAATCACTACCTAACAGCAGAGGTGAAAGAACAACTCCTCTCTTCCATTATAGAATCTCTCTCTCTTTTTTTTTATTTTACTCTGATAAACTTTTTTGTTATTAATATTAAGATTTGGCCTTTGGCTTGTTACTATAAGTTACTATATTTTTTAATGAATTGAGGATATGCTGCTGTTATTGCTAACATGAGCTTCGGCTTGTTTTCATTGCCTTTTGAACAAGCTGTGAACTTGAGAGATGTCACATGGTGAACACTGAAGTTCCAAAGGCTATCTTACTTTCACAACATCCATGAATGTAAGAAGCTTTCAGGAACACAAAGTGGAATATATTAAATATTCCTGTACTGAGTTTGTAGCACTGTGGTCACTTCTGCCAAAGGAGCTACTGTATTTCTCACCATATTGAAGGAACTGCTCCTCTAAGGATGGCAAAGGTTAGCCTTGATCATTTTTTAAGTTGAAAGAACTCTCACATCTCATGGAGAGTCCAGGTGTTGTGGCATTTTGGGTATTACACAGAACTGGCTTAAACCTCCTTGTTCAAATGGTATTTAATGCTGGATGAGTTACATCTGAAAACATGCAGTAGATCTGGCTACTTAAATGAATCAAGATATGCTTAAAAAGTTGAGTACATTACAATTAAAGCTTAAATGTGCAATCCAAACTTTAAAATGCAGTCTGTTGCCAAGCAGGAGAGGGTTGCATCATCCTGTTGATGACTACAGTATTTTTAAACTTAGCAACAGAAGTTCATTTTGTTATTAACACTCTCATTCTGAATGCTTGTGTCTTCACCCAGGCAACTTCGGATCTAACGGCAAGATCTTTCTGTGGACACAGCAAGCTGGGCCTACTGTATTCAAATGTCAATGACATTATTTGTAAACCTGTGGCATATCTGGACAAATCTCACAATCTTAATGCCAACTACAATCTTGTTATTGAAAGCAGCAGCACTTCATTATCCAGGCCAGACGTTCTTATGTGTTTGGGGGTTGTTGTTTGTTTATTATAATCTTTATAAATTTTAATTTACTTTTGGAGACAAAAAGTATATCTAATCTAACATAATCAATATAACATTGGTAAGAGGCCAAACACAATTTATTTCCAAGTTTTTTTTTTTTACTTTTGTACATATCAATATGAACTTCATCTCTAAATCCTGATTGCTGAAAATTAAAAGATGGGAACAGAGTTTAATTTAGCCCCATACAGCATATATGGACTTCAAGCAGGCATCTTACCTCTACAACTAGGTTAATACTTCTTGAGATTCTAACATGAAAATGTGTGCAATTTCCATCAATAGACATGTTGCCGTGTACTTGTAAAATGTGATTTGATACACTAATTGTAACCCATAACTGTGAGTCCAAAGTGGTGCTACTGATTTTGGCTGACTGCAATGAAGTCAGGAAGAATGTAAGTAGAGTCAACTGCAGGGCTGCACTGGTAGTTGTAGAAGGCAGCCTGCTGTTGTAATGAGGCTCCCCTATCAGATGGAAGTTCTGCCTGACTGGGAAAGGTGTCTTTACTAGGCTACTGCAACACCAGAATACGCCCAAGTCCAAGTTAAGAGGAGCCCTCTGCTTTACCCAGGCAAATTGGAGTTGGGAGAGAAGGACAACACTTGTCTGGGAGGACTGGAGGAGGAGAACAAAAAGAATTGGAGGAGGAGAAATGTGTTTATTGTAAAGAAACCTGTATCAAAGGTGTTTTGTTTAATAAAAAGGGATGATCAGAACCTAGAACTTGTGTCTTTGTAGTTGTAGGAAGGGTTTGTTACTCTACTGTGCCCCCTAGTGGCCACAGCCATGTTTATTTGTTCTTAGTCACCATCTTTGCATCTTTACAAATCTATTTGTTTGACAGATTTTTCCTATTCCCTTTAATGAAGGGTAAGCAGTGATTGGCAACATCACACTTTGTGATGGAACTTCCCGTTTTCTATAACATGTGTTTCCAGTTCAGACATCATAAATATCAATTGCTTGGCAAAGCTCAAATTCTTATGTCATCTCTTCCTCCACTCTTAATACTAGATGAACAATTTGAACAAGAATTGAACCCCGAGTCAAATCTGCATTCTCTGAAAGGAACAGTTTTTTTCAGGTTGGCCAACTATAAGCATTTGGATTTCATCACCATCACTAACTTAGTGAGTGCCACATCATGTGTTTCAGAGCAATGGGTTTTTTTCCCCCATTTTACAAATTACCAATTCATAAACTGGTACAACTGTTGACTGTGGTGATTTCATTCATTGCAGTAGTGAGTAATAAAAACTATAGTGTTAAACATCACTATATTTGTTTATCCATTGAAAAATATAATAGCATTGGTTTTGAGCCTATATGTATAGTGCCTATAAAAAGTAATCACCCCCTTGGAAGTTTTCACAGTTTATTGTTATACAGTATTGAATCAGTTAATTAGGCACTACTGACACTAATCAACAGAAAAAGACTCTGTAATGTCAACATAAAAACAGATCTCTGAAAAGTGGTCTAAACTAATTACAAATATAAAACATAAAATCATTGACCACTTAGGTATTCACCCCTTCGAGTCAGTATTTAATAGATGCACCTTTGGCAGCGATGGCAGTCTTCAGTCTGTGTGGGCAGGCCTCTATACGCTTTGCACACCTGAACATTGCACTTTTTTCCAATCTTCTTTGCAAAACTGCTCAGACTCTGTTAGGTTGTATGGGAGTCGAGAGTGAACAGCCTTTTTCAAGCCAAGCCACAAATTCCCAGTTGTATGGAGATCTGGACTCTGGCCACTGACCACTCCAAGACATTGGCTTGCTGGAAAACAAATCTCTGAAGCTGTAGGTTGGGTAGGTTTTTTGCAGATTCCATCAGGTTTTCCTCCTGGATTTCTACCCTCACAACTGTTTCAAGGCTTGTTGCAGAGAAGCATCCCCACAGCACAATGCTGCCACCACCACCATTTTTCATGTAGAAATGGTGTGTTTTTAATGTGCAGTGTTTGGGTTACCAAACATGGCATTTTGTCTCATGGCCAGAAAGCTCAGTTTTGCTTCCATTAGACCACAGAACCTTCTTTCAGTTGACTTCAGAGTCTCTCATATGTCTTCTCGTTTACGTGGTTAGCCAAAATGTCATGTCTATTTATTTATTTCTATTTATTTATTTTTTATAGCGTCTTTTTCTTTGCCACTCTCCCATAAAGCTGTGACTGGTAAAGCATGCAGAGGCATCATAGGTCTCAGGCGGCCTCACTCACAAGTCTTCTTCTTGAAGGATCACTCAGTTTGTGTGGACAGCAGATTTATAGCTGTGCTATTCACTTACCATTTCTTAATTGATTTAACTGGACTCCAAGGGATTTTCAGTGCCTTGGACAATTTCTTGTCACTTTTCTTTCTTGTCCTTTTCATGGACTTGGTTGGAATATTTCTTTGTCTTCATTGTTTATGTTAGGCCAGAATGCTAACTCACCACAAGATGGACATTACACATAAGAAGAAGTTACACTACAGTCAATTGACAACAGACAGATGATCTCCAATTAAGTAATTAGGTGACTTCTAACAACAGTGATGACTCAGGTGTGTCAAATAAAAGGGGTAAATACTTATGCGCTTAATCGTTTTGTGCTTTATATTTGTAATTAATTTATACCACTTTTCAGATATTTGTTTTCACATTGGCATTAAAGAGTCTTTTTCTGTTGTTCAATGTCAAAAAAGTCAAATTAAATCCACTGTGATTCAATGTAAAAACTTCCAAGAGGAGGTGAATAATTTTTATAGACACTGTATATATATATATATATATATATATATATATATATATATATATATATATATATATATATATATATATATATATACAGGAAAAAATTGAACTCCGTTGTTCCTTTATTTAATAAATGCTATATGCAGTGCACACAAAAAATATTCCCCCAAATAACCATTACACACATTGCATACAAAAGTTCCATAAACCCAAAACACACAAAGTCCGGATTAGAACAGTGCCTGGTGGAAAATGATGAAAACACCCTAAATCCTTAAAGTAAATGTATGGAAAAACATTAAATAAAATGAAGGTGTCTCCCTGAACTAAATAAAGCAGAAAAAAACAGAACAGTGTCACCAACCTCAGTCCTATTAGATGTGATTTGTTTTTTCCAGTTATAACTGTATAGGGAAAACACTCTTCTGTCTAACCGTGGTGAGGTGGATTCTGGAAGTCCCTATACACTGATAGCACACAACAAAAATCTATTTTCATAAGTGCAATCAAGATGGAGACCCAACTAAGGTCTAAAACCATCTATATATAGAAGTAACCTGGAAATCTTTTATACCAGAAACAGGAAGTCCCACCCCAAAGGGTCAGCACCTGTCAATCATGTGTTTTTCCCATTCTGATTCAATGGAGGTTTTGTTTTTTTTGTTTCCATGGGCTCACCACCTATGGGAGGGGCCAAGGAGGTCGGGTGCAGTGTGAGTTGGGTGGTGGCCGAAGGCGGGGACCTTGGCGGTCCGATCCTCGGCTACAGAAGCTGGCTCTTGGGACGTGGAATGTCACCTCTCTGAAGGGGAAGGAGCCTGAGCTAGTGCGCGAAGTTGAGAGGTTCCGGCTAGATATATTGTCGGACTCACCTCGACGCACAGCTTGGACTCTGGAACCAATCTCCTTGAGAGGGGCTGGACTCTGTACCACTCTGGAGTTGCCCCCGGTGAGAGGCGCCGAGCGGGTGTGGGTATACTTATTGCCCCCCAACTTGGAGCCTGTACATTGGGGTTTACCCCGGTGGACGAGAGGGTAGCCTCCCTTCGCCTTCGGGTGGGGGGACGGGTCCTAACTGTTGTTTGTGCGTATGCACCGAACAGCAGTTCAGAGTACCCACCCTTTTTGGAGTCCCTGGAGGGGTGCTAGAGGGCATACCTTCTGGGACTCCCTCGTTCTGGCTGGGAGACTTCAATGCTCACGTGGGCAATGACAGTGAGACCTGGAAGGGCATGATTGGGAAGAATGGCCCCCCCGATCTGAGACCCGAGCGGTGTTTTGTTATTGGACTTCTGTGCTCGACACGGATTGTCCATAACGAACACCATGTTCAAGCATAGGGATGTTCATATGTGCACTTGGCACCAGGACACCCTAGGCCTCAGTTCGATGATCGACTTTGTGGTCGTGTCGTCGGACTTGCGGCCACATGTCTTGGACACTCGGGTGAAGAGAGGGGCGGAGCTGTCAACTGATCACCACCTGGTGGTGAGTTGGCTTCGATGGTGGGGGAGGATGCCGGTCAGGCGTGGTAGGCCAAAACGTGTTGTGAGGGTCTGCTGGGAACGTCTGGCAGAGCCCCCTGTCAGAAGTAGCTTCAACTCCCACCTCCGCAGAACTTCGACCACATCCCGAGGGAGGTGGGGGACATTGAGTCCGAATGGGCCATGTTCCGTGCCTCTATTGTTGAGGCAGCTGACCGGAGCTGTGGCCGTAAGGTGGTCAGTGCCTGTTGTGGCGGCAATCCCCGAACCCGTTGGTGGACACCGGCGGTGAAGGATGCCGTCAAGCTGAAGAAGGAGTCCTACAGGACCCTTTTGTCCTGTGGGACCCTGGAGGCAGCTGATAGGTACCGACAGGCCAAGCGGAATGCAGCTTCGGTGGTTGCTGAGGCAAAAACTCGGGCATGGGAGGAGGTTGGGGAGGCCATGAAGAACGACTTTCGGACGGCTTCGAGGAGATTCTGGTCCTCCATCCGGCGTCTCAAGAAGGGGAAGCAGTGCAGTGTCAACACTGTATATGGTGGGGATGGTGCGCTGCTGACCTCGACTCGGGACGTTGTGGGTCGGTGGGGGGAGTACTTCGAAGACCTCCTCAATCCCATTAACATGCCTTCCAATGAGGAAGCAGAGCCTGGGAACTCAGAGGTGGGCTCCCCCATCTCTGGGACTGAGGTCACCGAGGTGGTCAAAAAACTCCTTGGTGGCAGGGCCCCGGGGGTGGATGAGATACGCCCGGAGTTCCTCAAGGCTCTGGATGTTGTAGGACTGTCTTGGTTGACACGCCTCTGCAACATCGCATGGACATCAGGGACAGTGCCTCTGGATTGGCAGACCGGGGTGGTAGTCCCCCTCTTTAAGAAGGGGGATCGGAGGGTGTGTTCCAACTACAGAGGGATCACACTCCTCAGCCTCCCTGGAAAAGTCTATTCAGGGGTCCTGGAGAGGAGGGTCCGTCGGATAGTCAAGCCTCGGATTCAGGAGGAACAGTGTGGTTTTCGTCCTGGTCGCGGAACAGTGGACCAGCTCTATACCCTTAGCAGGGTCCTGGAGGGTGCATGGGAGTTTGCCCAACCAGTCTACATGTGTTTTGTGGACTTGGAAAAGGCATTCGACCGTGTCCCTCGGGGAATCCTGTGGGGGGTACTCCGAGAGTATGGGGTACCGACCCCCCTGATAAGGGCTGTTCGGTCCCTGTACGATCGGTGCCAGAGCTTGGTCCACATTGCCGGCAGTAAGTCGAACCCATTTCCAGTGAGAGTTGGACTCCGCCAGGGCTGCCCTTTGTCACCGATTCTGTTCATAACTTTTATGGACAGAATTTCTAGGCGCAGCCAGGGCATTGAGGGGGTCCGGTTTGGTGGGCTCAGGATTGGGTCACTGCTTTTTGCAGATGATGTTGTCCTGTTGCTTCATCAGGCCGTGATCTTCAGCTCTCTCTGGATCGGTTCGCAGCCGAGTGTGAAGCGACTGGGATGAGAATCAGCACCTCCAAATCGAGACCATGGTCCTCAGCCGGAAAAGGGTGGAGTGCCCTCTCAGGTTGGTAGCGAGATCCTGCCCCAAGTGGAGGAGTTCAAGTATCTTGGGGTCTTGTTCACGAGTGAGGGAAGAATGGAGCGTGAGATCGACAGGCGGATCGGTGCGGCATCCGCAGTAATGCGGGCGCTGCATCGGTCTGTCGTGGTGAAAAAGGAGCTGAGCCGCAAGGCGAAGCTCTCAATTTACCAGTCGATCTATGTTCCTACCCTCACCTATGGTCATGAGCTATGGGTAGTGACCGAAAGAACGAGATCGCGAATATAAGCGGCTGAAATGAGTTTCCTCCGCAGGGTGTCTGGGCTTTCCCTTAAAGATAGGGTGAGAAGCTCAGTCATCCGGGAGGGGCTCAGAGTAGAGCCGCTGCAACTCCGCATCGAGAGGAGTCAGATGAGGTGGCTCGGACATCTGATCAGGATGCCTCCTGGACGCCTCCCTGGTGAGGTGTTCCGGGCACGTCTAACCGGGAGGAGGCCCCGGGGAAGACCCAGGACACGTTGGAGGGACTATGTCTCTCGACTGGCCTGGGAACGCCTTGGGATTCTCCCGGAAGAGCTAGAAGAAGTGGCCGGGGAGAGGGAAGTCTGGGCATCTCTGCTCAAGCTGCTGCCCCCGCGACCCGACCTCGGATAAGCGGGAGACAATGGATGGATGGATGGATGATTCAATGGTAGGTTGCTTCTACACAATGAACAACAGACTGACAGAAACAACCGAACAGACCAATATAAATAACACAACTCATGTAGCACCACTGCAAATTTACAAATGCAAAAACATTTTATAATTGTTTATATTGATTTTTTAATTTAGAGCAGTAAGTTATGTAGTTTGCTCAGGGTTACATAATAAATAAGTGGCGTGGACTAAGCTAGCAATGCTGTAAACAACAGACTACACTGCCTGCTCAAGATATCTTCAAGTAAGTCATTAGCTTTGAATTTTTTTTTGCATGACGTGAATAATTTTAGGGATTACCTAGTAGAGGGACAACAGACATTCACGGTTTCCTCCAATTTATTATTATACAGTATATGCAGAGGTGCAGACAAGATAAATAAGCAGGTTATACACAGATAGACAGCGGACAAGAAATTTAAACCCAGGACACTGAATCCATGAGGTAAATGATAATGAACTGGTGTAGTAATTGCACTGATGATCTTGGAGGATATTTGTGTCAATAAAATACTTTTGATAAATATGTTGTAGCAGTAGGGGGGCGCTATTGCTCCCTTGAACCCTCAGGTACCATGCCAAACACCAGGTAAAAGTCCAAGACTTATTTATTTTATAATAATAAAGTGCACTAAACACCCTCCATTCCACACTACTCATAAACACTATACAACTCCAATTACTGACACAATTCTCACTCCTCCTCTCCCAGACACTTACCCACCCTTCCTCCCAGCTCAGCTCAGTGTCTAGGCTTTCCCAAGGTCCTTTTATATCTCCTGACCCGGAAGTGGTTCCAACCCTGCAGTCCATGATTCCTTATCACTTCTGGGTCGGATAGAAAGTCCTTTTTTTCATCCCAGAAGCACACCGTTCCTTCTGTCCATGTGACCAAGACGTACTTCCGGGTTATAGGGCACGTAGTACTCCCCAAGCCTCCCTATAGCAGCTCCTGGTGGTCCCCATGGTATCCAGCAGGGCTGTTTGTAAAAACTACAAGGTCCATGAGGCCCTGCTGGAATTTGTGGAGCATTAATACTGCTGGGAGGGCTCCACCTGGCGGTTTGGATGTGTGGGCCGGAATATATGGCCGGCCATCCCTCACAATGTACAGGACCTGTACATATTTATGTTAATCAATATATGATCTTATTAAGGCCATAATAATAGTATTACTACTATTTAGTCATGATCCCATTATATCATTTATTCAGTTTCTTTTGTAACTTCTGTGAGTGTAAAGGACACTCTAGAAAATCTGTGATTACCAATTGTAACCAATTATATAAATTTTGAAATGAATAAAAAAACATTAATCAGTTCCAAAGGAGGAAGAAAATCAGTAATCAGCTCAATGTTGAAAATAAATTGAACTAACAGTGAGCAGAATCAATGACCGTCAGCCTAAGAAGAAACTCACCCCTGAGTCTATCATTAAATTTGGGAGTGAGTGAAGATGTTGTGACAGTAAGTGAGACAGGCGTCAGGGCAGGTTTACTGACAGCTTTAAAGCAGTGAGCTAAAGAGAACACAAGAAGCACTACAGTAGCTGAAGATGAAGCACAAGCCTTACTTTCTATCCCACTTCGGTGTATAGGGATGTTTTTTCATTATTTCACAACAAAGATTTTTCTCCCCTCAGCATTCACCCGTGATCATAGCTGCAGGACTTTGCTTGATGTTATGCTACAGTTTCCTGGAGATTTCTTGGGAACTTGGGAAAGGGGTGCTTTGTCTCCGCTTTTATAGACTGAGTGAAAACAAATGTATCCAAGCTGGTGTTAAAAGTTATCTGGCTCTCATTCAAGAAATATAAAAGCAGGAGACACAGTTTTTATGTAATGAGCCTACACTGGTTTTGTGTTCTTTAGCTGAGGCCGCCTTGGTTTAATTTGGGAATGTTCCCTGCATTAACTCTACTCTGCCTTTGTTTTAAAAGATGACATTCAGGCACATTGCCCTAGTTGGACATGGGGTTTGTCCTGCATATCCCACAAAATAAATGTCACCATGGATATTGAGGGCCCCAAGAACTCCAGAAAGAAATTAAACCTTTAATTTGTCCGGACAATACTGGCTAGACTTTTCCTCAACAATCTCTGGTTTGAGAATTACAGTGATTAGGTTGCCACTACAGTGACCTCTGATTGTGATGTAAATGAGACGCTAATCTCATGTTAAGGTGCCTTCTCTGATATATACAGATCAGCCTATAGGCAGTTCCTTTCGGTCTTTTTATGAATGCTCATTTGTTAATTCTATGAGAAAAGCACATTTGGGAAGACTTTGAAAATAAATATTGTATTAACAGGAACATTGATAAAAAATCTCCTAATGAATACTTGGATTAGGGGCGAATGGCTTGTCACTATTGTTTGGCTGTGAACAACCCATGACATTTGGTTTTGGACGTGTTTAATACTTGACAATCATTGCTATGTCAGTGCATAAAAATTACAGGGTCTATAAAAAGCATTAGTTTTAAGTTAACATTATATTTTATTATGTAATGTTAATATATTTTGATTGTCCTTAATCAGTGCAAATATTGTAATGTCAAAATGAAAACAAAAATCTACAGATGCTTAAAATAAAATTAATTTGCCAAAGCAGATAGTGATTGATTTACTAAGTAGATAGTCAATATTACCAATGTTACCAGCACTGTTGGCAGAAATTACAGCCATGAGTCATTTTGAATAAGGGCCTACTAGCTTTGTCTACCATGATTAATGTCCTCAGCCTAATTATTGTACAACTTTGACTTCTTGCACTTTGAAATATGCTTCTGCTTCTTCTGTTTTCTGCTTGCATTTACAGCCAATTCTTTTCTGACTTAATTAAAGGCACTAGACACCACAAGTTTTCCAATGTAGTACCTATTAGTCACTTGTCCTGCATGTGGCTCTGTATAAATATATAAATCAATGTATTATGCCTGTAAATGTTAACCGCTTATACAGTGCCATACATGTAGCAATGCATTTACATAGGGTGGTATGAGCTAAGGAAAATCAACAAATAAAATACATTTTGTTAATATAAAAAGACCTTATTATACCTTATTATGTTGATGATTCAATTTTCCTTTTCCATCCTTACATATTCAACACAAGTTGTAATATAGCATTTTTATCACAGGACATTCTGATAGAATTGGGTCATCATAGCTGTTCTCTATATTCAGATTAACACCAAAAAGCCAAATATCTGTAAATATTGCCATTCATTGAAAAATAGAAAAAGAAAGATACAAAAAATGAATAAATGAATGACTCAAAGTATTTAATAAAAAGGACATAAACAAACCCTGCTGTCTCTCTAAGCTTGACTCTGCAGGTCTTGAGTCCCTATCTACCTAGTGGGATGGCTTACCTTCTTGCCAACCACAAAGTACAATAAAGTACTCTCTTTCTTGCCTCCCATATTTTGTCCATTACCTCTTGAACCTGCTCTTTTCCTCCTTGTAACCGAACCCCTGTCTTCATACTCTAGACTCAGTAATTGCTTGGCCATAAGATTGTTTTCAACTCCTTTTTGACATCCTTTCCATTCAAGCTCTGAAATTTCTAATATGCTTATGATTGGCCCTTCTTTTTCTACAGAAACAGACAATTATTTTACTTTCCATCCCTCCATTATGTGTGTATGGTGTCACACACATGTGTGAGGGAGGCAACTGAAGGGCTCAAAAAAAGATAATTCCATGCCATACAAGGGGGTGACAGAGTGCACTGATCCTTCCCCTTTTTCATCTGCAGACCAGCCACGGGAAATTCCGCATGGACTCAATGATACCACGTCAGGTTCCTGGCAGAATGACGTCATTTCCCCTGCCTGACTTTAAAATCGCCATGTATGTCTGTCTGAACTGTTCTGTTTTGGATTGAAGTCTATCAAGACCTTTTCATTTTTGAACTAAACCATCATATTCATCAGCCTGTTTCAAGTATACGGACGGCTGCCCCAAACCTTTTCCTGTGTTGTTTGAATCATTTCACAATACTTTGTTCACTTTAAGGTAGTAGTTTCTACACCCTGTCTTGCCAGCATCAGATGCCTACACTGGATTCCCTTCCCTGAACTGGTTTTCACATATATGGCATTACTTATTTGTACCAGTCAAATTTACACTATCCAACAAAAAACCTTCACAGAAAGAACATACATATAATAATAATAATAAATTTTTTTTATACTACACTTTATATAAACAATCTCAAAGTGCTACAGAGTAAAATAAAGTAATAAAACAAAAGACCTATGAAATACTTCAATAATAAAATATCTTTCTAAAAAGATAAGTTTTTAAATCTTGTTTAAAAACATCAATCAACTGTGGGGCTCTCAGGTAATCCGGGAGGGCATTCCACAGTCTCGGCGTCACAGAAGAAAAGGCCCTGTCACCCATGCTGCTGAGCTTAGTTCTGGGAACTTGAAGAGTGTTAATGTGTATAGAGCGGAGGGTACGTGAAGAAGTATGACGGGTCAGGAGTTCCTGTAAATAATGGGGGGCATGCCCATAAATACACTGATGAGTAAGGAGGGAAACCTTATACTCTATTCTACGTGAAACAGGGAGCCAGTGAAGGGTTTTCAAAATAGGAGTGATGTGGTCATACTTTCGCACCCTCATCAGAATTCTGGCAGCACAGTTCTGAATATACTGGAGTCTCTGGATACTCTTACCAGGAATCCCTATAAAAAGCGCATTACAATAATCCAACCTGGAGGAGACAAAGGCATGAACAAGCCTCTCTGCATCCGCCAGGGTAAGTATAGGGCGGAGTTTAGCAATGTTCTTGAGATGATAAAAAGAAGATTTACAAAGATATTTAATATGGGTGTCAAAAGTGAGTTGAGAATCCATTTTAACACCCAAATTAGTGACAGATATAGAAAGAGGAATGTTTTGACCAGAGAAAGTAATACCAGTAATGATAGAAGAACAAAGATGATGTGGTGTGCCAACTAAGATGTCTTCCGTTTTGGATCTGTTCAACTGAAGAAAGTTAAGCCTCATCCATGCCTCTATCTCTTCCAAGCAGGTAGTCAAAGTAGATGTTGGCAGAAGAGCATTAGAGGAGGTGGGAGTAGTCCTGAGGTAAAGCTGAGTGTCATCAGTATAACAATGGAAAGATAAACAATGTCTGCCAATGACAGTTCCAAGGGGAAGCATATAGATGTTGAAGAGAATAGGGCCCAAAACAGAGCCCTGTGGGACACCACAGGTAACATTGTTACATTAAACAGTCAGGTACGATGTAAACCAGTTATGAACATTTCCAGAAAGTCCAATAGTGTATTGCAGGCGATGAAGGAGAATGTTATGGTCTATCGTGTCAAAATCAGCTGTCAGATCAAGAAAGATAAGTAGAGAAGGAGAACCAGTATCTGCTGTCATTAGAAGGTCATTAGTAACCCTGACCAGGGCTGTTTCAGTACTATGGCCAGGGCGAAAACCAGACTGAAATTTCTCAAACAAGTTATTCAGTTTGAGGTGATCATGAAGTTGAGCTGAAACTATTTTCTCCAGAACTTTAGAAAGAAATGGAAGATTGGAGATGGGCCTACAGTTAGAGAGAACTTCAGGATCAAGGGTGGATTTTTTCAAATAGAGGTCTGATGACAGCAGGTTTTAATACAGGAGGAATATGACCAGTCAAAAGAGAATGATTTACTGTATAATCCTAGTGATAAGTGGAGAGACAGCAGAGATGTTGGCCTTCAGCAGAGCTGAAGGGAAAGGGTCCAGAAACTAGTAGACGATTTCATTTTCCTAATAACGGCCTCCACCTCTTCACATGTGGTAACAGAGAAAGAGCAAAGGGGCTGGACAATCTCAGACAATGAATTAACAGTTGGAAAAGGCAGGATGTCCATGGTAGAGAGATGCAAGAGAATGTTATCAACCTTTTGTTTGAAAAAATTGATATGCATGTTGCACCTCTCATTGGTAATCTCAGAGTAAACAAATGAAGGAGTTTTTAGAAGGTGATTTCTGGCACTATTACTAATAATAGTGGAATAGAACCTGGACCGTGCAACCTTCAAAGCTTCTGCATACGCCCTCTTATGTTCCCTATAAGCCTGTTTATGAACAGTCAATCCAGAAGCTTTGAGTCACCGCTCAAGGACACGCCCAGCCGCCTTCATTTTTTGCAGCTCACAGGTATACCAGGGAGCTGAGCACGAAAATGAGATGGACCTAGATGTTAAGGGGCGTGAAGGTCCAGGAGATTGCTTAGGGACTGGTTGTAGAAATCCACAAGGTCATCAACAGTGCAGGAGCAGGTAAAATCAGAGGAGAGAAGTTTAAGGTCCAAGGCCAAGGCATCCACATTAATGTTCTTCAGATTTCTGAAATGAATCTGTCGTTTTGGTTTGGTAGAAGAAGGGAAAAAAGGCAGCTCCATTGACACTACTTTATGATCAGAAATACCAAGATCATATACTTGTAGATTACTAATTGAGACAACATTTGAAATGACCAAATCAAGTGTATGACCCCTAGAATGTGTAGGGACATTAACATATTGTTTTAAATTAAGAGAATCTAACAGCTCAAGGAAATCAGCAGAGAGATAACCTGTGGGATTGTCAACTTGAATATTTATATCTCCAAGGATTATGATGTTTGCAGAAGTAGCACAAAGTGTTGTGAAAAGATCGGTCATTTCCAGGATGAAGGCAGAACTGGGTTTTGGAGGTCGATAAATAAGGAGAACAGTCATGGGAGTAGGGGGCTTACATTTAAATGCAAGGCACTCGCAGGAAGATATTGCAGGTACCAAGATAGGGGACAACCCCAGATCCTGACGGTGGATGATAGCTAAGCCACCACCACGCCCAGTACTGCGCGCTGCCTCCAAGTAGCTGTAGCCAGAAGGACAGGCTTCATTTAGAGCAGAGTAAACCTCTGACTGGTGCCAGGTTTCTGTTAGACACATGAAGTCAAGTCCTTTCTCCCTAATATGTTCTTCAATCAATGTGGATTTATTACCAATGGATTGAGAATTAAACAATTCAAATTTGACCAATAACTGTGGAGTAAATCTCTGTACAGGTAGTAAAACATTAAAATCCACTCCACTCAGCTTAAAATCCACTCAATAACACAATTCCAACCGAGGATGTATGGATATCGCAGCGTTTTTCACAATGGCATATTCCACACTGACACTAATCAGACCTTGAATTTTAATTCAGTCTACTGCCATCTTAATGGAACATGTACAATGGAATTATTATTTGCAGTATTCATTAAAAAAAGGAAATAAACTAAAAGGCAAGCGTCTTTAATAGCCAAAAAACATACTGAAGAACATTTCAATGTGGATTAGTATTCAGTATATTGAGCAAAATATATTTTCAGTGCCTTTTGTCTTCTTTTCCTTTTATTGTTTATTTTACTATGTCAGTTTATACAGAATGCATATGGAAGTACTGTAGAACATCTTGTCACGCATGTGTGTATAGGGAATAGCTTAAGGGCTCTGGTATTTGCAAGTTCCCTCCACTCCATTGGTTGCTATTGTTTTCTAATGCTTGTTGTCTTCCTCCCTCTGCAGATGATCGAAACCTGTAACACCTCTGACGTCACTTCTGGTGTCTGCCCGCCTTGACCCACCTCTTCCTGCCAGAAGGACATATAACTGGAACTTCGACCATTTTGAAACGAATTCACTATGAAACTCCTTTCTGAAAAGATATTCCCTGCAGTTATTGCTTATGTTCTGCTTTTCAATTATGAGGGTTAGTCACAAATTATTATTTTAACTAACTTTCAGAAAAGACAAATACATCATTTTTCGATATAATCTCCCTGCTTTTCAATACACTTTGTCCATTTGTCAACAAGCTTTCGTATTCCTTCATTAAATAAATGTTTTAGACTGAGCTGCCAGCCACGAATGCACCACTGTCTTCACCTCTTCATCAAACATGAATCTATGTCCTCACAGGATTCTTTCGAAACCCAAGTCTGTCATGGATTATTGCATAGGCAGAGTCATGGCTGATTTGCAAATGATTTGCCTCATCATCTACTGTCACTCGTGGCTGACACTTGTCCGACTTTCCTTGAACATCTCTATCCATTCATACACACTTCTTTGCGATAAAACACTTTCTCTATACTGTGCACAAAGTTTTCGATAAATATTAACACCAGGCACACCCTCAGACCATAAAGATGCATGTTGCTTTTCTTTAGTGCAAACCACATGGGGCAGCCATTGAAATGATCTGACAGAACATGTTCACACCTGCACAGCATTGACTGGAGAGACAGGGACCTTGTACGGAAAGTGCTGATGAGGCAGTGTTGCCAACAGAAATTTTAATATAACTGGAGTGCAGATAATTTTTGACTCACCCTCTATATGGGTTACTGGGTGGTGCTACAACTCTTTATCGCAGTCTGTCTAATCTCTTACAGTCTTTACTCAGTTTTCAGGTTCATAACTCCTCATTAACCTTCTAAGGTCTAAACCATCTTTTGCTGTTTTTGGTTTCTCTTGATTTACTGTTATATTAAATTCATTTGAATAATTAAACCCAACATATTTTCATATCATCTTTTTATTGCAAAGTATATTGAAATAAAAAAAGCATGGCAGCTTGTTTATGAAATTATAAATATGTTTAAGATTCCAGAAAAGCAAAAAATATTGAAAAGCAGTTTCCACAATAAATACTATGATTGGTTTGAAGATATGCTGCCATTTCGGCCATGTTCCAGGGGTTTCTGGCTTCTCACTGTATTTTACTGCAAGTCTCAAGTTAATCTGGTTATTTTAAAAATATGAATATAAACCTGTTTTTCTTTGTTTGTTGCAATGAAACAAATGTCTTCTATATAATTTTAACAATATTACCATAATTCTAGAAAAAAATCTATGGATTAGCCACTATCATGGGAATTCCCAAACACTTAACTGTGCCAAATACCTTGACTTATAATTAATGTTGTATTGCTTATTATTAAATTAATTTCTGTACTAAATATTTCACTTCTTTTTGTAATCTGTCTATTGTAGTCCTAGACTTTTTACAGTCAATTTTATATTTTCACCTGGATTTTCACTGGATTGTATAAATCGAAAAACATGCATTATTGACTGACAACATACTGTACATACACTGATTTCTTTATTCTTTCCTTTTCCCTGTAGATGGCTGAAGTATGTTTATTTTCTCATAGTCTAATATCCAATTTAGCTTTCTTTTTTACTTTCATGGCTTTCACCCCCTTTTCCTTAAGACACCATAACTGCCTGTCTAGGCCTGTCTAAAATGAATTGGCTTTGGCACTTATTCAGGCTTCTTACATACAACTACATTTTCATCTTGTATCTTTTCATTTTAAGCACACTTTCATTTATGGCCCCAGTTAAGTGCCATATCATAATTACAACTATATTGTGAAAGAAGAAAATGCAAATTAAATAAAAAATGCTTCACCGTAAAGAGAAACATCATGTAATACTCACAAAAATATTTTGTCATGAATGCTAAGCATGGGCTGTTGTTCTGGCCAGGATGGTTCAAGATTTTTGTCCTCGCTGGGAGGACAGTTTAATGGAAGGACAGGGGAGACCATTTGTATGGAATTTTTTTGCTTCCTCGATACAATAGGTGGCAGTCTCTCTGGGCTACAGTGCCTTCATGGATACCCACAGGTTAGACAGGGAATTGCAATCCTGCTACACAGCCCTGCTGGTATTCATGGGTGTCATGAAGGGAAGCTGCAGGGACAGAATGTTCCTCATGTTGAACTTCCACCTGACCCAGAAGTGGTTCCAACATGTAGTGCTGTGACACTGGGAGTACTGAGAGCATGAAAGAGCTCTGACGCCTCACCTCAGGGAGTCAGAGTCAAGAGGTACAGGACAAAGCTCATTTGGGGGAGAAGAAGGAGAAGAAGGAAGAGAGGGAGAGAAGAGAATTGTACTTGGGAGATTCTATTACTGATAGAAAAAAGTTTGTAAAGAAATTGTGAAAATAAAATTTACTTGAAGCCGTTGGTGTTGGTCTTGGTGTGTTTGAGGGTTTGGGGCTCAGTGACACCCCCTACAGGTCACAAAGTATATAATCTGTTACTTTAAGTTCAAAGTCTATCTGTTCGTGGTCAGCCATACCCTAAAAAGAATACCATAGGCAGTTTTATTTGAATAGTGCCTTACACATGTACTTGGAGAGCTTAGTGAGTGTAATTTATCACCAATACATGATACATCACTGTCTAATAAGAATTTCTCTTCTTCTTCCCTTTATGCAGAAAGGAAGATTGACATCTCTCCCACTCTGACAACCCTTCTGGTTACAGACCTCCTGGACCTGCCTCTTCCTCCCAGAATCCAACATAAGAGGAAACAATGCCATCTTGGGCAGACTGTCTGAATATAATGAAGTCTCCAGCTTGTGCTTTAACATGAGTTTTATTTTTTGCCATTTGTGTAACCTCAGTGTATAGGGTTTGCCTTCTGTTGCTCCAAACCCTTTTTCTTGTGCCTTTGTCTCTTTACAATAGACAATGTCTGATGTATCCACTAGAAAACAGACTCTAAGTGGGAGAATAAACATCAAGAATAGAAGAAAAATGGAAAAGGTTTTTAAATTAAAAACTAAGTGAGAAATACAAATACGGTTTTAGGTTTAATGAGTTTAGCTTTGTTTATTTTCCTGAACTTGCTTTCTGTCCTCTTGTTTTATTTCTTTTTTCTGGGTTCACTTTCCTGTTGGTTTTGGTCTGTTCTACACTTTGACTTTTCTTCCCACTTTTGATCACCTCTTCCACTGGCTCCTAGTCATTGATTTCCCCATTATGCATGTTTACTTTTTGTTTTAGACAGCTGATTCATAATAAAATATTTACCTTCCATCATATACTATAAAAGTTGTTTTTATTAAAATGTGTTGTTGGGCAGTCGGAAGGTTGAATTGTATTTCAGTTACAGTCAAGATATTAAATAAACTCGTAACCAAAGAAAGAAATGAATACCCCGAACTTAAACATATCAGAGATTTTTGTCAGTAAAATCTCAAATGCAAAACATTTGAGAATTGATTAAGTACTGCATACAAAGCAAGGATGTGATCAAAATGCAATGACAACATGCACAATTTAAGCAATAAAATATCTAGCCATCCATTTTCTGTTAATCTGTTACAAAAAACAAGATTAAAAATAATAATATTTTAATAGTTAAATCTCTGTTTGATGATATTTTGAAAGAGTTACATACATATGGGTTGGGATTGGGTTCCTCTCATCAGAACCTTTCTTATGCTATGATTTTACTGTTGTCATGATGTGGCACTTATTTATTTATTTATTTATTTTTTGAGTTTCTCCGTGAGTAATGACTTTGGAGGTTTAAGAGATCAATGAATTGGTCTTTGCATTGGTTTATGAATCAGATGCATTTTCTCATGGTGGCATGTTGCTTTCATTATGAGTGCCTCTAGAGTGGAGTGCTTCTTAGTTTGTGGGTACACCATAATATGTATACCATTATTGTTTGAGCTTTTAAACAAATCTCTGGTTTTGAACTCTCTTCCTTGACCTCTCTAACAATTTTGCTTTTTTCAATATTCTGGTTTCTAGCACTCCCACTATGATTCCCTACTTATGATTATTGTCTTTCATTCTGGGTTGTTTTTACTAAATCTTGTCTTACAGGTTTTTGTCTTGACTAGCTAGCAATGATCCATTTTATGAGGCCTTCTTTATTCAAAACATTTGTTGCCTTATACAGTCAGTACAACAGTTAGAACTGCAGCGGTGCCTGTACTTGTTTTCATCTTCCTTTAGTTTTCTTTTTTTTTTTGCTTCAGTTCCTGATTTCATTCAAAGTTTTTGTTTCCCCCAGTCTGTTTCCTTCAATTATGACTCAAGTCTGAAGAGGCAGCACTTTCTGCTGAATTGGGAATTGGTACTCTTAGATGCTTGCATTGGCCTGAGAAAACTACTGGATATAAGACTTCAATTGGCCACAAGTTCCTGCTAGGGCATTAGATAGCCGCTATGATTTGACGGCTCATTAAATTCAAAATCTGGCTCAAGTAAAGCCTAGAAAGCCTGCTCATAAACTCATGAAGCCAACTTTGTGGCCTGCATGGCCCTAAAGGGATGAAGGCTTGAAAACATAAACAAGAGAGAGAGGAACCATTACAAATACCTTAAACAAATAACAAAAAACACAAAGTACTTGAAAATCAAAGTTTTCACTTAAAGAACATTCAGGAATAAACAAAAACAAAACTAAAAAGAAGACATACCGTCCAAAAGCCAATCTCCAAAGACAATACATTAAATAAATAACAAGAAAAGAACGTGCAAATTGAAGTGTTAACAGTTCCCACACACCCAAGGACCATCCTTCTTACATTTATGACATGTGAAGCTGTTGCAATGTAGAAACGTCTCTCTATGCTATGGTTCCTATTACCCAGAAGGACACTGAACTTTCTTTCCTTGGGTAAACGGAGGTCTTGGAACAGAAGGTTGCCGATGTTGTATCCTCTTTTCTTTTTCCATTGCGTTTTCTTGTAAGAAGCAACAACGAAGTTCCTCTGCAAGGTGAGCCATGAACACTCTTCTTTTCTCAGTAGGAAGGACGGTCCTTGAATTTGATAATTGTATATAGTGCGGAACTGACTTCTCTGTACTATTCTGTCCTCTGGATCTCCTGGAGTACAAAAGAAACACCACCATGCACCAACCTGTGAAGACTGGGCAAGATTTGGAAAAAAAAAACACGGTCACTGACTACATCCACATGAAGGTATGTGAATGAATATAATGTTGCATGTGGTGTAGCAGGTCCACAGCTCAAGTCAGCAGGGCCACTTTTTAAATAAATAATCGCCGCACTCGCGGGGGCGTGGTAGTGTGGCAGGATCGGTTCCCGGATGAGTTTGTGATGCGGGCGGTCCTCGCTTAAGTGCACAGGTGAGGAGTCGTCCGCATCCGTAATTGATGCCAGGAGCTGCTAATTGCCACACCTGATCCACGTCCCTGTGATAAATAATAGAAGTGCGAGGCGGCTAGGGAAAAAGAATGAGAAAAAAAAGAGAGAGAACGGGAGGTTAACGGAGAAGAAGAAGGTGGCAGGATGTGGGGAGCCGGTGCAAGCGACCAAGTGAGTGACAGCAGGCTCACTTGAAGCAATGGCAGGCAGCTGGTAGGAGAACCCCGTAGGAGTGTTTAGCCAACTCTCGGAGGGGGCAGATTGAATCGGTCGCTCCAGCTGAGCAGTTTGGAGGTGTTGGAGTGACCAGCAGTGGAGACGACTGGCCGTCTAAAGGAGCGGAGTCATGGAGGCTTTGGGTGTGTTGAGCCCCAGCGTGAGCACCTTGGCTGCTGGGGGAAGAAACCCAAGTCTCAGTCCGGCTGGAGCCCGACGTAGCCGGGGATCGGAGGGCTACCAGACCAGCATTGAAGGAGCTACATATGCTGGTAGGGTGACTCCCCTGTTGCGGGGCCTGGAAGGGAGAAGCAGGGGAGTTGCCAGGTTAAAGAAGGACGCACCAGGCTTTGAGTTTTAAAAGACTGCTTCCAGCCGTTATTTTAACCTTGTTTATAAAAAGGATTTATTCATTGGTTATTTTAACCTAATTTTTAAAAAGGATTTATTCATTGTGTTTTTAACCTCCACAATTCACTCATTTTAATGGATTATTTATTTAATGACTTCTTTTTGATGCACTGCACTTTAATTTGGACACTTTGTTTTTGGTTTGTTGATTTTAAATAAAAGCACTCTGCACTTTTTGTACCATCCCCTTGCTTCATTGTTGTGCCTCACTGTCCAGCTCATCGGTGACATTACCAATGGTGTCGGGTTAAAGTGCTCCCAGAAGTCGGATGGGAGCATGGGGCAAACCCGCATCGCCACATGAATTAGTACAACAATGTTTTCTGAAATGTACTATGCAGGTCATAAAATGAATTATTCCAAATGTCATATATACCTATGTCTCTCTTTTTTGTCAGTGTGACTTTGACATCATGGACCAGAAGGTGCATACTAATTAAAACAAAACTGAGTGCATTATAAACAATGCTGCACATCCTTTCTACACACTAACACTGAGTACTTTCAGCCAACAAATTATTCACCAGAAGTGTGTTAAGAAACGATTCTGGAACTCGCTTATACCAACAATAATGAGAATACATATTGCCTTACTGTGTCTGCGTCAGCAAATTCAGAACTTTTCTTTCTTTTTAATTTTCTTGGTTTATAGTCATTCTGGTGTGTGTTCAGACCAAAGTGTGTGTACATTTATTTATTTAAAAAGTTTCTGTAAAAAGCTATTTTCCACCTGGGGACAAACTAAGTTCTGTCTATCTAAAATATAGTTTTTCTATGGGAAAACAAACCCTCTATGTCTACCTAATACTAATTGCTCAATAAGAGAACAAGAACAGCATACAAGAGGAAGTCACACCCTGTTAAAGGGTGACAGATATCTTAGACTGGTTCAACAATAACTGAAGCTTAAATAAGGACATATACATGGTATGTACTGCTGTAAATGGATGGTCATTTGTAGATGAAACAAGATGATTAAGGAAACTAATGCAAAAATTCTTCAAATAGTCAACCATTACAATTTTGTTCTACAAAGATTTAGCAATGAGTGGTCAAGACTATAGACTGTTATAGAATTTCAACCATTGGATGGAAAGAAAACCATGCATAAGTAGTGAAATGATGGAGCAATGTGTTCCATTACAACTTTTTACATAAAATGTTCAAAAATTTTTAATTTTATCAGAATAGCCTTTGGGAAAACAAAAGTTTCTAGAGTTGTTCATCCCACTAGTTTCCAATTAAAGTTATGATAGTATTAGATCCTTTGAAGAATTTTTTTGTCATGTTTTAATAAAAAAACAACTTCAAAAAAACATATGGCATTACAAATGATATTAAGCTGCACAGATGGACAGTATTTCATGTTTTATTCTAACACAGCTCAGTTCTTAAAGTCATGTTTAGCCACCAGGAGCTGAAACATGAAAGTTAACACATATCTACCTGTCTCTCAACTTTCGTGTCCAGTTGGCTGCAACATTTTGTCTGGTAGTTTTGGGCACAAAGTGTTTTGTGTATATCTCTGAAAACAAGCAAATGATTACAGATTAAAAAAAAGCATTGAGCTAGGATAAGGACAAAACATTTTTTTTAAAACATTAGTGTACAACTATGAAGTGTGTTGCTTTTGACAATCTATACACACTTTCTGAAACAAAATTCCACATGAAATTCCAAGACAACATAACTTTAAACTCCTTGAAGCATAAGGTAAAGGTAGGGACATTTTTTTTTGGTTTTTTTTTTTGACAGGAGTGTTGAGAGATTTGAAAATATCCTCCTTGTGTAGAATAATTTTTTTTTCTCAATATAGAACGATGTGACCTCCAAATCCTTTCTTGAAAAAATAAACAAATGATATCTGAAACTTACTGCCAGAAGGTAAACGTACAAGAACTCTGTTTAGCTTTGTGTCTGTTCAGAATAACAGTTGATGGAGCAAAGGCAGCATGTTAATATTACCGTTGACTTCATAATTCACATACAGACTTTTACAGCCATTTTACCACCTGGAAGGGTGAAACATTTTTAATAAAATGTGTTTTTCTCATTAAACTAAGTTAGTCATTATGTAATGGTGTATATAGTATGTTGTATTTTCATTTAATTTTGGCTACTTGCAGATTTCTGCCTCATGTTTAATGTATATCTCAATGAAGTGGTACTATCGAGTGGACTAATTGGGTTTGAAAATAATAGTAAGGATTCACTGTGCCATCCAATATTGAACGCCTGTTGATAAACTCAACAACAACAACAACAACATTTATTTATATAGCACATTTTCATACAAAAAGTAGCTCAAAGTGCTTTACATAATGAAGAAAAGAAGAATAAAAGACAAATAAGAAATTAAAATAAGACAACCTTAGTTAACATAAAAAGGAGTAAGGTCCGATGGCCAGGGTGGACAGAAAAAAACAAAAAAAAACTCCAGAAGGCTGGAGAAAAAAATAAAATCTGTAGGGGTTCCAGGCCACGAGACCGCCCAGTCCCCTTTGGGCATTCTACCTAACATAAATGAAATAGTCCTCTTTGTAGTTAGGGTTCTCACGGAGTCACTTGATGCTGATGGTTATACAGACTTCTGGCTTTTAATCCATCCATCATTGTTGGAACATCATGGTGCTTTGGGTAGATGGTGGTGGCACAAGCCACCACCAATAGGACACCGGAAAAGGAAACAGAAGAGAGAGTAGGGGTTAGTACAAATTTTGAATGAATAGTTATTATAATGAATTGGATATACAGAGTATCAGGATTAAATTACAGTGAAGTTATGAGAAGGCCATGTTAAAATAATGTGTTTTCAGCAGTTTTTTAAAGTGCTCCACTGTATTAGCCTGGCGAATTCCTACTGGCAGGCTATTCCAGATTTTAGGTGCATAACAGCAGAAAGCCGCCTCACCACTTCTTTTAAGTTTTGCTCTTGGAATTCTAAGGAGACACTCAGTTGAGGATCTGAAGTTGCGATTTGGAATATAAGGTGTCAGACATTCCGATATATAAGACGGGGCGAGATTATTTAAAGCTTTATAAACCATAAGCAGAATTTTAAAGTCAATTCTGAATGACACAGGTAACCAGTGTAGTGACATCAAAACTGGAGAAATGTGTTCGGATTTTCTTTTCCTGGTAAGGATTCTAGCAGCTGCATTCTGCACTAACTGCAAACGATTGATGTCTTTTTTGGGTAGTCCTGAGAGGAGTGCATTACAGTAATCTAGCCGACTAAAGACAAACGCATGAACTAATTTCTCTGCATCTTTCGATGATATAAGAGGTCTAACTTTTGCTATGTTCCTTAGGTGAAAAAATGCTGTCCTAGTGATTTTATTAATATGCGATTTAAAATTCAGATTACAATCAACGGTTACCCCTAAGCTTTTTACCTCCGATTTGACTTTTAATCCTAATGCATCCAGTTTATTTCTAATAGCCTCATTGTATCCATTATTGCCAATCACTAAGATTTCGGTTTTTTCTTTATTTAATTTGAGAAAGTTACTATTCATCCATTCTGAGATACAGGTTAGACATTGTGTTAGCGAATCAAGAGATTTGGGGTCATCAGGTGCTATTGATAAATACAGCTGTGTGTCATCAGCATAGCTGTGGTAGCTCACGTTATGTCCCGAGATAATCTGACCTAATGGAAGCATGTAGATTGAGAAGAGCAGCGGACCCAGGATAGAGCCTTGTGGAACACCATATAGAATATCATGTGTCTTTGAGTTATAATTACCACAACTAACAAAGAATTTTCTCCCTGCCAGGTAGGATTCAAACCAGTTTAAGACACTGCCAGAGAGGCCCACCCATTGACTAAGGCGATTCTTAAGAATATTATGATCAATAGTGTCAAATGCGGCACTCAAATCTAAGAGGATGAGAACAGATAAATGGCCTCTGTCTGCATTTACCCGCAAGTCATTTACTACTTTAACGAGTGCAGTTTCTGTGCTGTGATTTGTTCTAAAACCTGACTGAAATTTATCAAGAATAGCATGTTTATTGAGGTGCTCATTTAACTGCATAATGACTGCCTTCTCTAGAATTTTACTTAAGAAAGGCAGGTTAGAGATGGGTCTATAATTTTCAAGAGCAGAGGGGTCGAGATTATTTTTCTTAAGTAGGGGTTTAACTACCGCAGTCTTAAGACAGTCTGGGAAGACCCCCGTATCTAATGACGAATTTACTATGTCAAGAACATTATCAATAAGCACACCCGATACTTCTTTGAAAAAATTTGTTGGTATTGGGTCAAGGGCACAGGTGGATGGTTTCATTTGAGAAATTATTTTATGTAAATCAGGTAAATCTATCCTAGTGAAAGACTCTAATTTATTTATTATGGAGTACTGGGGTTTCGGGGGATCCTTAGTGTTGGGGAGATATACTATGTTATTTCTAATATCATTAATTTTTTGATTGAAAAATACAGCGATAGCCTCACAGGTTTTACTGGAAGTACTTAGGAGGCATTCCTTTGAGTTACCTGGGTTTAACAGATGATCAATTGTCGAAAATAAGACTCTGGGATTACTAGCATTGTTATTTATAATCTTAGAGAAATAGCAGCGCCTCTCAAGACGGACTGTGTTATTGTATTCTGTTATTTTAACTTTTAATATCTCATAGTCAATAGTTAGTTTAGTCTTCCTCCATTTACGCTCAGCTCTACGGCATGTTCTCTTTAAATCAGACACTCTTTGGGTCTTCCAAGGTATAACAATGCTAGAAGATTTTTTAACTGTCTTTTCAGGTGCAACTATGTCAACAGCAGCCCTCACTTTAGTATTAAATCTTTCCACCTTACTATTTACATTCTCCTCGCTATTATAGTTGGCACTATAAACGGACTGATTGGTTAGAATGTTTGTAAGTTTTAAAGTTGCTGATGAGTCAAAGAAGCGTTTTTTAACAATATGCTTCTCATGAGTGTTTTCTATCATTATTTTTATATTAAAAAGTAGAAGAAAATGGTCTGAAAGACCCGTATCAATGACCTGCTTTATATCAACTTTTAGTCCTTTAGTAATTACTAAGTCTAACGTATGAACTGCTTTATGTGTAGGCTGATTAACGAGCTGTCTCAAATCAAAAGAGTCCAGGAGGTTCATAAATTCTTTTACTTTTTGGTCACATTGATTATCTACATGAAAATTAAAGTCGCCGACTATTAAGAGTGCGTCATAGTTCGTAATTAAGATTGACATCAAGTCAGAGAATTCCTCAAAGAAAGACGCGTTGAATTTAGGAGGTCTATACACGGATAATACTAGAACGTGAGAATCTCCCTGAATAACAATGGCGAGATACTCAAAAGACTTGAACTTACCAAAACTGATATTTTTACATTTTACAACTCCCTACATTACAAGCTGTAAAGGACAAAGAAAATGTCGGCTCAGTGGTTAGCACTGAATGCTTTGTTTCAGGTCCTGATCACAGATATTTTCCATGAGGAATTTGTACATTCTCACTGCATCTGTGTGGTTTTCCTCACACACATCCTCAGATGAGTGGGTTAGATGAATTGGTATTTCCAAATTGAGCCTTGTGATAGACTGGCATCCTCTCTGGATGTGGTTCGTGTCTAGTGTGCTTGAGTAACCACTGGCTCTCTGCAACCTTAACTTGGAATAAGTCGTTTGTTAATTTTATTTTATATTGTACTCTTTGACCTGAATAGTGTATTAGACTACGCAGGTTAAGTTAGGTTATGGTTCTTCAGGATTCAAATGTTATTATCAATAAGAGTATGCCCATTTATTTGATAATTTTTGTATGTTTCTAAGCCTTACACAGACTTTTTTACAGGAACAACAGAAAGAAACAAAAATCATGTCAAAGATGAAGTGATTCAAAATGGTCCAAATTTTAAAATAGAAAAATAGCTTAGGTTGCTAAGTATTATTATACAAAATATAGTGTATAATAATAATGGCACCCTTCTGTAATCTAAATGTGTTTTTAAACAACTTGATTAGACCAGAAAAATAAATCTTATGAATAACATGTAAAGGGTGCCGGTTAGGGACCTTCATTACAAGCAACAGGGGGACACTACATGGCAGAAACAGGGCCTGCCTAGGCTCTAATAAGAATAACATTATAACTCTGGAGTAGGTTATTCAGCCATGTCTGAATGTTAAGTGAACTGTGGCTGGATGACAGTAGAGTATGTGTTTAAAGAAGTGCCCTGGATGTGTTTACTAAAGAGGGCATAGAAAAAGGAACACAGCAATGGGGATCGTTTAATAGGTTAGGAATCCAGCAGTACAATAGTGTGGCACCATGGAAGCCACTTAAAATGATGATTGGTCCCCAGCTATGTATTACAAGTTCTTTAAAGATAAGCTAGGATGCTGGAGTATCAAAGCGTATCCTTGACAAAAGAAATGATTTCGAGGTTTAACCTGGATGTGATGCCAAGCTGTGGTTTAAAAGCCCCTTCTTGGAAGGGCATATTAAACTAGCAGTTGGGAGGCACACTGGGACACAAGCTCAATTTTTACACAGAAGAAAAGTCAAGGGATCAAAGAAAGAGGGACAGGATATAAGAAAGAAAAAGGAAGGAGTGTGGTACTCACATGGGAGATTGGCCTGCCATCCCGTAAAACTGAGAGAAAACTATCCTGCGTACATAATCCCAGAAAGGCAACAGGATTTATTATTTATTACTCTCACTCTTAATATTCTCACTTATCTGTTTGATGTATAATTGACACATTGTTTTTTGGTACAACATTGACCTCTTGGCATTAGGGGTTGGCTCAAGAGCACTCCTTTATCCACTAAATAATATTTACAATATTTAAAATGAATTGAAGATGTTGTGTATTTTATGTAAGCTTACTTCTGTCACTCCATTATTTTGCAAATATATTGCCAGCTGCTACCAGTTACATTGTGCGTGTTGTGACACACGTGCACATGGGAGGCAGCTAAGGGGCTTTTTTTCCCTTACCTGTAGACCGATTCCGGGAAATTTCACCTGGCTCTCTTGACGTCACTTCCGGGACCGAGCCAATGGAAGAAGACCTTACCGGCTCCAGCCCCTGTGATGTCACCAATGGCTGAAGAACATGAGCCAGATCCCTATGACCTCACTTCCTGTCTTCCCTTTAAAAGTCTACCCCTTTTCCCTATTTGTCAGTCTTGTTCTGGACTCAGTTGTATGCACATCAGTGCTCTTTATTTGATAAAAAACGACTTTGCAGCCAGGATACCAGATTATACGGGTGGCTGCCCCAAACCTTTATGTGTGTATGTCTCATTTTTGTGACAGTGTGCATTCATGTGCTTTACTCATCTGGGTGCAGCTATTGAGAGATTATAAAGCCACGTAGCATGTAATCAAGTGTCAAGAAGTGAACAAAAGCTATACACTTAGTTTTTATTAGGTTAACGTTTTGATAGTTTAGTACAGTTGTTTTAACATAGTGATAGAACAGAGCTAGTTTTCCTACCTCACGGAAACTGGGTCTGCATATTGTTTGCATGTTCTCACTGTGTATTTATGGATTGATTGATATCAGGCAGTGTGCTTAACCTGTTTTAACATTGAATACTGGAAACATATCAATAATTCTTCTCAGTTTAATCTTTTTGTTCTGTGAAGTCAAAAACATCCATTGCCTTTTCCCATCCCCAACCTGAGCACCCGGAAAGTGAACATATGATCACACAGTGTCAAAATATCTACACCAAATAACTAGATTAATACTAAATTTAGTATTTATATATTTCAGTTACTGGATTGCATGCAGCACACTCTTTTCTACTTGGCTGTGTGATTGAACCCTGTAAAGTGGTGGTATACCATTCACCACATTTGATTCTTGAGTTGTACCCAGAACTGCTGCAATAACCACTGTCTCCTTGTAACATAAACTGGGTTGATTAAATGTACCCCTCAGCACATGTATTATTAGGGTGGCATGGTGGCACAGTGGTATCCTTACTGTCTCACACTGTTCACATCCTGGGTCAAATCTGCATGGTGTCTGCATGTACTTCCTGTATCTGTGTGGGCTTCCACTGTCTGCTCTGATTTCCTCCCACAGTCCAAAGACATGCAGGTAGGGTGAACTGCTGACCCTAAATTTGTCCTAGTGTGTGATTTTGTGTGTGTATGTGTGCGATGGACTGGCACCCTGTCCAGTGATTGTTTCTGCCTTGCACCATATACTAGCTGGTATAGGCTCCAGCGGACCCCTGTGACACTGTTCAGGATTAAGTGGGTTAGAAAATGACAGACTGACATGCATTATTAAGTTCATACCAATTAACTTTTGATTAGTTCTTGTCACTTGATTGCATGCCATGCATGTGCTTAACCTCTCCCTCAACAGCTGTCTCTAGACAAGTGGAGCACTTGCATGCATGATAAGATCACCCGCAATGGCAGTATCTTTTTGAAATAACACAATACATTTGCAAAATAACACAATAATTATTGTGAAATAACACAATTCTTTCACTACATAATGCAATATTGTAATATAAAGCAATACTTTTACGAAGTTAACGCAGTAGTCTTTTTTTGAGTAGTGGGAATTAGCTTCTGTAGTATTCATTCTCTTTGATCTTTATTATTATTTCTTCCAAGATTAAGCTAATTCAAAGGATAAGATCAGTTTTGGGGCACACTCTGGACCACCAGAGTAGTAGTAAAGGAGAAAATGAAAACAAAAATGAATGCAGTTATGGCTAATGTTGCAGATCCTCTATCTGACATCCTAACACTGAGTTCTTTCAGCCAACGAATTATTCAGCAGAGGTGTGTCAGGAAACACTACTGGGGCTCCTATATACCAACAGCAATATGTCTGTATAATGTCCCACTGTGACTGGGGCTGCCAAGTGAGAAGTTTTCTTTTTAATTTTTTCTTCCTTTTTAGTTATTCTGGTGTGTGCTTATATGTATTTATTTATTTATCTATTTATGTATTTATTTTCTAAAGTGCTTCTGTAAAAGGAAAATTTTCCCCTAGGGATAAATAAAGTTCTATCTAAAAACTAAAGCTCACACTAATAATGATGTATCTTTCCCCTTTATTTCTTTTTGGTGACATATAATACTTGTGAAAGAGACGAATATTGATCCTTCAGTCAAGCTAACAAAAAGCACATTACTGCTCAACATTGGCAGTTATTGGCTCAAGCCATATGGTAATTTTGGACATTTCCTGTGCAACCACAGTGACTGCAAAATCCAGTGTATTTGATCTAATTCAACTTTAGTGGCCAGATTAGAACATACTGAGCTACTGCTTTCATTACTCCCTTGGGTCTCTGGCCTTATAGGGTTCTTGGCATCTCTGACCCTAATTGTTGTTTTATCCAGGCATTCACTGGATCTAACTGTAGTTCAGCCATATGTGTATATTAATCAACTAAATATTGGGACCTTTTAATTGAAACTTTAATTTTGGTTCCTGACATATAATTCTGCACTTCTTTTTGTTTAAGCATTTTAGATTTCTCAATCTGTAAAATACTATACTGTAAATGTTGTAGGCTTTTTTTATTCGAAGTTAGCCAGTAGGTGGCAGTGTAATCATTTAAAATGTGTAAATGTAAGGACTGTCACATGCAGAAAATGCTCTCTTCATTCTCAAATTCTGCACAGGAACTGAATAAAAATGTGATGCAGAAACCTTTCTTCAAGAACAAGTACTAAAAATATAAAACTTAAAATCAGGACAGAAACCTGAACAAGAAAAGCTGCATCAGCTTGATCCTGGATGGCCACTTATTTGGATGTTGATTTTTAAACTATTTCTTATTTAGTAGGATTGTTCATCTTGGCCTGAGATACACTAGATTCCCAATTGGGCTTGTCTCCTGCCTTTAGATCAATGCTTGTGGGAATGGCCTTGGCCCCCAATAACCATATACAGATTTGGAAAATAAATGAGTGAATCTTGTTTATTCTGGGCTCATCTAAAATATAAAAATCATTACAGATGATGGTGGATTCATGTGTTCTACTGCATTAGTTATTTCAGAATATTTCATTATGGACTATAGCTCTGCCTTTATACATAATGCGATAAAAGACAAAAAAAGAAAGAGAGAGACAAACATGCATTGACCAGTGAAATGAGTTAAGCATGATTCTTGTGTTTTCTTTGAAAGCAATTTCTTAAATGAGAGGTCAATAAAACATTGCCTTCATCAATTCATTCATTCATTTTCTAATGAGTTTAAAACAGTGCAAGGACATAGGAAAACATTGCCTATCCCAGTAGCATTAGGTACCAAGTGGGGATAAAGGGTGTAAGCTTGCCAGACCATTGCAGTTCACACTTATGCACACATGTAAAGACATTGGCACTGGGATGATTTACAATCGCCACTTAACCCATCACACATGTCTCAAGCATGTGGGGGTGTGACGGTGCAGGCTGGCTCCATGCTATAGGTTCCTTCCGGGAGCCTCTTGAACCTGCCATCGTCTGTACCATAACTGAGATGAGCCAGGCAGATGAGGACACATACATTCCAGACAAGGTGTGGATGCAAAACAAAGTCAAAAACAAAAGTGTCCAACAGTGCAGGGCATCAAAAGTTCGATAAATAAATAATCCAGGAAATGGTTATAGTGGAGGATAAAATCCTCTCAATAAAACCATAAAATTGTCATTAAAACATGGCAGGAATCTTTTTTAAAAACTTCACTCCCAGTGCTTCCTTTTAAAACTGACATCTCACCGGCTTACCCTGCTCAGGTCTCACAGCATGGAGAGACGTTATCTAACAGGCACATCTGCTCATGTCCCCGCCACCATAGCTTTAGGAAGAGGATGGCACGGTAGTAACCTGGGTAGCACAATAAAAATATTGGTAAATTAGGAGATTGCAGATATAACATTGAGCAAGAAGTGCCATTTAAGTAAAAAATATTATCAATTACCACCATGAATGAACTATTATTTAAAAAATTTGGTTGTAGCAAAACCCAGTAGCTTAAAAGACTCCTTAGTGATCGTGGTTAAGATCCTCTAGTTTGGACTGTGATAGCCTGTATTGCAAAAAAGTACCTTTATTTGAGCCATCACTTTCTATACAAGTTATCAGCCAGGATAAATCGAATGCTTTGGTGTGAGCGGGGTGCACTTTGTGATTTTCTCATGTGTAAAGACATAAGCAGTCAGGTGCCATATCACGCTTAAGACTCATTTCTAATGATATCCAATCAGAGAGAGGCATACAATATGCAATTTGACAGGCACACATAAGTTTGGTGGCCATTTGAACAACTGAACTGAATGGTAAGACCACTGGGTAAAACTCATGGTACCTACTCAATTTCAAACTGTGAAATATGATGTGATATTTCACTGTATCATATTTTTACAGTAGGTTAAATGTAGCTAAGCTTGCTATCAGCCTGAATTTTATGATTTGCAGATTACATAACCTGTGTTAAATTGTCAAAAGTACAAATATGCAAGGACTTAGGAAATTTAAAGCTGCTGGGCAATGTTCTTCAGCATTTCTTTTTAGTAAACCTGATTATGATGTTTCTTTGAAGAAATATCCTATAGTGGATGGTTTCCTTGCCACAACTCAACTATTTGTTTTCCCTGTCATGTGCTTACAAACATTTTGTAAATATTACAGGAATAGTCAATTCCTGAGTGGTCAATGGAAGCTGACATGAAGAATCGACTTGCATCACCTCTCACATCTGACAAACTGCTGCTGACAGTGCCTGAACTGCTTTTAACATATCGAGAGTCCATAAGCCACTCAGATTGGGATGGAAAGTATCTCACACTTTACCAGAAGCAGCATCACAACCTTGAATAACTTGCATATGATTTTGTGCTGATCTGAAATAAAGTAGAGCTGGAACGCAGGGTAAAATCTTATCGTGTGCCCATCCTTAAGAATGGTGCTAAAAGTGGACACTTGTAAATTGCAGTCAAGCTGCCATTAATTTCCTTTCTGTAAATTTTACTTTTAAGGCTTTTTTTAACCATCTCTCAAGAGACATATTGTATACTTCCCTGCTTCCCTCTTCTCCAGCTTTTTTCACTGATTTCTATCTGAAGTGTTTAATAGACTACAGTATTACATGTCAGTAGGTCAATATACTGTGTACCACTTACAGGCAGTTACAGGTTGGTGTGCCTTTTGCGTAGGTTTTTTCATGTCCTCTTCAAATCTGGATGAGTTTTCCCTCACAATCTAAAATGGTGTGATCAGATTAACTTTTTTTCTTAAAAAATCCATGCTTCCTTCTTAGTCAACACATCTGTGTTGCATAGTTTGTGTTTATCACGTGATCAACTACTACCCCATCTCAGTACAGTTCCCTCCACATGTCTGCCGCTACTGGAATGGTCGTTGCTCATATTCATATTCAGAACTGGCTTCCTTTATAGTGAAGTAGTCATTACTTTGCATGAATGAAATTCTCGAGAGAATACAGATTGCACATGTGTTTTAAATGAACATATGCAGATATCAGAACACCTGGTTAACCCTCTATACACAATAGGATAAAAAGCAACAATTTTAGAAATTACATAGGACCCACACACCTTTAATTTATTTATATTTCACGTTTTGCTTATTTTTCTTAACTGAACATATTTGACACAGACCTGGGAGAGATTGGAACGTATTTGACACGGACCTGGGAGAGATTAATAAGACAGACTTACAACTGACTCAAGAAGGTGCAACAGTATTAAATATCAAGTGTCAGTGTTTTCAGACTAATGACATCAGCATCAAATTGGCACTCCACAGCTTCTTGTACTGAAGCAGTTTATGAATAATCCTTGTAATAAAAATATGGTGTAAATATCCAGTGAAGCAGAAGATCAGTTCAGTATGGGGAATTCAGGCAAGGAAAGATGGCAGAAGAAAATGGTATGGCTTTGCAACACCCTAACAACAGGAAAGAAACATGCAAAGGCAATGCAGGTCATCAAGCCAGTTGGGAAAGATGGGCACCAGTTGATGTATATGTGCTATTTGTGCTTGGTGCTCCAGGAAGGCAAAAGATAGCGGCACCAGCTTTATAAAGATACGGAGAGTTTGCTCATGTCATGTTCACCAAGGATATTGTAGAACAGGTAAGCAAGTAGTTGTCATGGTTATTACTTATATAATTATATATTACTAGCCGATGCCTGCTATACCATACGGCGGTGTAAGAATAGGAATGGAAAACGGTGAGAAAGGATTTCAGAAATCAAGAAGAAATAAATACTTCTTGAAAGACCCAGTTGTGAATAGGTGTTTTGGTGGAGACGACAGATACTGTAATGAGTCGAAAGATCTAACCCTAGAAAAAGCCACGTACAACTGAAGCTTCTGAAATTCGATTACGTAAATATAATCAATAACAACCCCAAAAAGATGTTGTTGTAGAATGTCTCTAAGTAATTCCTGCAGCTTACTCTAAAAGACTCGTACTACAATATCAGGTCTGTGCCCTGGTCTTTGGGTATCCGACAGTGTATGTAGAATTTCCGGCCAAGCAGGATTACATGTGAAAGTGATAAATAAATCAGGCTTTCTGAATTTTTGTACTATGGCCATGGCATCCTGATAGTTTTGTTGCATGTATCTTGGACTTCCTGGAAATGTGGACAGTAATATGATCATTTTGCCTACACGTATGTTGTTATTTTCAGCGTTTGCTTGCAGTGCGTCTGATAGTCCTTTGTATTGTTCCACGCGCAGATCTTGTTGATGTAATCTGAGATAGTTGAGATGCGCACCCTCTGTTTTAACATACGCATCTACGACGTACTGTTGGAATAGTTTGCCGCTGGAGAGCAAAATACTAAATGTATTCCTCATTGCTAATCACTACGCGTAAAATTGGCATTGAGTAAGCCTTATTCGCTTGGCGGTTCTTTTATCGGGAACATGTTGTAAATATTTGTGCTAGCCAATGTCTCCGTAAGGGAATAAAAGTGGGTAAACAGGAGTTGCCTATGGGATAGATGCAAATGTCCCTTTCGGCAAGCGGTTCGCCATCTTCTCAGATGAAAATCACTGCAACGTTGGTGTGACATGTCGAGGCATTGTATTGTCATAAATCCTGTCTAGGGTTTTCCTTCAAAATCATTCGTACAGATGCTGTTGGATTGGACTGAGCGATTTCATGCATGTGTTTGTATGATTTAGCGAAGGGGTTGATGGTTCTGAGCATGTAATCTAGCTGGAGAAGTAAATTTTCACTGCATGCAGAGTTTGCTTTATTTTGTAAGTGTACTTCAGTAGCTTGCACTGTGTCAAAAACATACAACTGTCTATATCCTGGAGAGGTAGAAGTGTTAGCGTATAGTGGAGAGATTTGGTGATAAATTTGCCCGTGTATTTTAAAACAGTATGGTCCGTGGCCAGGAGGTTGAGTTATCTGTGCACCCATGGAAGCAAATGCTAGAGAAGAGTTGTATTCTCGAATGTGTTCACAATAATTTTTAGCTTCTGATGTTTGCTGTGTAAGAAGCTGTTGTAAAGATACAGGTGGCTCCCCCAAAGGTGGTAAAGCTACTTTACCTTTGTGGCAGCACCTCAAGTACTTGTTGGATGTATTACGCAGGCAGTATAGGAAGGGTTTGGAAGAGGACGAATAGGAATCGAGAAATGCCGTGTAGGCTGCATGTGGGCGGGACCGGTTTTGAAGTGGAAGCAGGATGAACCAGAACAGAAATATATATGAGATATAATTATTTATAATCAATTGGTTGATCATTTTAAGTCCAATAATTTATTTGAGATCTACCAATCTGGCTTTAGGCATTTTCATGGTGTTGAAACTGCCCTCCTGAAAGGATTTAATGACATCTCTCTTATTACTGACTCAGGTGGGGCAGCAGTTTTTCTCCTCCTTGATTTTTCTGCAGCTTTTCATACTTTTAACCATGAGATGTTGCTGTTGCAGTTTGAGCATCTGGTGGGGCTTAAAGGGGTTTCTCTTAACTGGTTCAGGTCATATCTTACTGTTAGACACTTTTCAGTGACTTTCAGTTCCTCTTTTTCATCTACTGCTCCTGTTAAATTTGGTGTTCCTCAAGGATCCATTCTTTATCCTATTTTATTTTCCGTTTATCTTCATCTTACAGGAGCTATTTTTAGGAAGGTTAATGTTTCTTTTCATTGTTATGATAATGACACGCAAGTCTATATTCCTGTGTGTAACTCTGCAATGAATTGGCTGCACAATTGTCTTGCAGAAATATGATCCTGGAATGCTGACAATTTTCTGAATCTTAATCAAAATTACTGCAGTGGGCTGGTGTCCTGCCCAGGGTTTGTTTTCTGCCTTGTGCCCTGTGTTGGCTGGTTTTGGCTCCAGCAGACCTCCGTGACCCTGTAGTTAGGATATAGCGGGTTGGATAATGGATGGATGAATGGATAATCAAAATTAAATGGAAGTGCTGATAACTGGTCCTCTTGCCAAAGCTCAAACTGGTTTTGAACTCCTTGTCTGTTTCACAGATTTATGCAAACCCCGTGTTCAGAATCTTGTGGTTATTTTTGATAGTAACCTTTCTTTTGAGAAACAGATAAATTCTGTGGTCAGGAGCTACTTTTTCCAGCTTCATCTTTTAGCTAAGATTAAACCTTTTTTTATCTACTATGGATCTTGAAAAAGTTACCCATGCTTTCATCTTTTCTTGGCTCGATTATTGCAAGTCGTTGTATTCAGGGATCAGCAAATCCTTGATATGCAAGTTGCAGTTGGTCCAGAATGCTGCTGCTCGATTTTTGGTTGAGGCAAGAAAGTTTGGTTCTGCTTCAGCAATTAAAATTAAAAAAGCCACTTTACACTGGCTATCTGTTAGTTTCAGAATTGATTTTAAAATCTTGTTGCTGGTTGTTAAATCAATACATGGGTATGCACCCACATATTCATCTGAATTGTTTGTTATACACCAGCCATCCAGAGAGCTTAGATCTACCGGTCAGTTGTCTCTTGTTGTTCCTTGTACTAAGTGCAATAGTAAGGGGGATAGGGCTTTTGCAGCTGCTGCACTTTATCTGTGGAACTCATTACCTAATTACATTAAGGAGTTACCTTCAATTGAACTATTTAAAATGAGAATGAAGATGCATTTCTATTCTCTAGCTTTCAATGACCTTCAGTGATACTGATGGTTCCTTCCTTGCAGTCATTTGTTTGTTTCAATTTACTGCTGCTTTGTATTGTGTTTTTATTGCATTTTTTTCTATTTATTGTATTTATGTTTATTGATATTTTATTATAAAGCACTTTGGCTATGGCATTACTGATGTTGTTTTAAATGTGCTCTATAAATAAATTGACATTGACTTTGACATTAATTGAACATTTTTCAGTGTTTTCGCAGAACGCCTATGCAAAGACTAGAACTGTTAAGTTTAAATTTAGTAGGGCATAGTTTGAGAAGATGCAGAAAAGTCTTAAAAGGACAAACTGGGAAAGGCTGTTAAGTGTGCAAACAGTTGAAAAACATTGGTACAGGTTTAAATAGCTTTACATCTAAAGCAAGGCAATTTCATCCTATAATTTAGAAATACAGTAACAACAACATTTATTTATATAGCACATTTTCATACAAAAAGTAGCTCAAAGTGCTTTACATAATGAAGAGAAGAAAAATAAAAGACAAAATAAGAAATTAAAATAAGACAACATTAATTAACATAGAAAGGAGTAAGGTCCGATGGCCAGGGTGGACAGAAAAAAAAAAAAAAAAAAACTCCAGAAGGCTGGAGAAAAAAATAAAATCTGTAGGGGTTCCAGGCCACGAGACCGCCCAGTCCCCTTTGGGCATTCTACCTAACATAAATGAAATAGTCCTCTTGGTAGTTCGGGTTTTTCACGGAGTCACTTGATGCTGATGGTCATACAGACTTCTGGCTTTTAATCCATCCATCATTGTTGGAACATCATGGTGCTTTGGGTAGATGGTGGTGGCACACGCCACCACCAACAGGACACTGGAAAAGGAAACAGAAGAGAGAGTAGGGGTTAGTACAGATTTTGAATGAATAGTTATTATAATGAATTAGATATACAGAGTATCAGGATTAAATTACAGTGAAGTTATGAGAAGGCCATGTTAAAATAATGTGTTTTCAGTAGTTTTTTAAAGTGCTCCACTGTATTAGCCTGGCGAATTCCTACTGGCAGGCTATTCCAGATTTTAGGTGCATAACAGCAGAAGGCCGCCTCACCACTTCTTTTAAGTTTTGCTCTTGGAATTCTAAGGAGACACTCAGTTGAGGATCTGAGGTTACGATTTGGAATATAAGGTGTCAGTAGTTAGAACTTAAAGAAAACTTTGCAGTGGATAAATAAGAACATAAAAAGGAAGCTGCAAAGTAAAAGACAGCTGTATAAGGCAAACAAGACAAATAACTCCAGCATTAACCATGCAGCATAACAGTAGAAGTTTAAAAGGATATTAGGAAAGCTGAAAGGAAGTTAGATTGAAATATTGCAGAAAAAGGCAGAAGATGAAAAAAAGAGATTCTTGCTGTATTTTAATAGTAAAAAGAATAGTTAAATTAAAGGTATAGTGCATCAAGAAGATCACGGACAAATAAGATACAAACTATGAAATAGCAAATACTATAAATTTGCATTTTTCTGATGCTTTCACGTGTTGTGAGGTTTCTGAACTCTTTTAGGATCCCCCCCCCCCCCCCCCCCCCAATGAGATGGCACGCCAAAGCACATGTGCTGTGTCTGTGGGGGACTGCTTATCCGTGGCCGAGGTAACTATAGGTTTGCAGCACACCAGCAGAGCACTGCAGAAACAACTACGAGCCAATCAAGATCGTGCTATACGTGCCTGTCACCGATAAATGCAGGGAACAGTATAACTTGGCCACTGACCTGGCCCCGACTATGCCCGTTTGCTGTGTCTGTGTATAGGAGAGTGGTAGCTCCCGCTGCAATAATAACTCTTCTGTTCCTGTTTTAAGTTGAATAAAGCTTTTTTTTTTGTTTTGCTAAAATACTGAGACTCAGCCTCATCTTTTGGGGTGCAAGACAGTGACTCATGCGTCACAGTGTATAGAAGTGGATAGCCTCCTAACATTGGCAGGAACTGCCAAGGAGGTACTTAGTGATATGGAAATTGTGGAGGCACAAGTACTGTTTTTGTGTTAGAAAGGTTGAAATCAAACAGCATTTGTCTTAAATTGCTTAAAGAGGTTAGTGAGTGCATATATGAATCCTTGACAAAACATTTTCAAAGGTGAATATGTACTGGGGACTGGAGGATAGCAAATATTATCCAGTCATATAAAAAGGTTGATCAGATGAATCTGCCAGAAAGCTTACAGTAATATGTATCATAGGTAAATTAATGAAAGAAATTATCAAAGAAAGAAATTAATCAAGGAAAAGATTGAGCATCATATGGCAACAGCAGGTTTGTTAGTATGCTGTCAGCATGGGTTCAAATTGGGGAAGTTGTATTTTACAGTATACAGGTATGCTGTAATTCTATGAGGAAGCAACAAATGGATATGATCAGTTAAGTGCATATGATAGTATCTTGATTTTTTGAAAGCTTTTCAACTAAAAGAAGAGGGATTGAATTCAGAGTGTGATGTGTAGATAAGTGCAAAATTACTCAAGCAAAAGGAAGCAATTGGTATAGATGTTAAGAACCTTATCTGAACAAAGTGATGTTAAAAATAGTATCTCTCGGGGGCCACTTCTGGGACTGCAGTTCTTTTTAATAAACAGTATTTAAATGATCTGGATATAAATATAAATAACAAGTCAGTTAAATGTGCAGATGATACCAAACTAGCAGAAACTGATAAATAATCTACAATCAGCAGAATCATTACAGGGACACCTGGGAAGAAAACAATCCTGGGCAGATTTTTGGCAGATGAAGTTGAAGGTAGGTAAAAAATAAGATATTATTCATAGGAAGTAAAAACGTTAAATTGACTTCACAATAGGAAGTTCTGAAACTTGAAACTATGCCTTATCAGAGGGAACTGGGAGTGTTTGTGAATCATTGTGAGTACAGAAACCAGTAAGAAAACTAACACAATGTCAGGTTATGTAGCACAAAGTGTAGAGTACAAGCAAAGGAGGTTACGCTTAATGGACAGGTGAAGTCAGTGTGTTACTTTGAAACAAGTTCTTCAAGGAGAACATAGAGACATAGATGGAATCTTGTTATGGCTTAATATCATATAAATATAACACAGAGAACCATAGACACAAGAAAAAAGTAAACTGTGTAGTGTAAGAGAAAGTGGGACTAAGGGAACATCAACCTGATGTTATTTTGGAGAAATGATATGGGTAGGATTGGAAAACCTTATTGGACTGAATGGCCTGTTCTTGTCAAAAATGTTTCTAATATTCTAATACTTACAAGAGAACAATCAAAGCCATGTAGAAAATCCCCCAGGTGACAATGCCAACTGGCTAATATAGGGTACATGGTCTTAGTAGGGTAAACAGAGGAGCATGAATGATGACCTAGCTTGTTAAGATTAACTAATGGTTAGAGGCAAATGGATGTAGCCCAAAGTCCCTGGGGCAGATGTAGGACTTGGCCAGAAGTAATTCCTAATATGTGGTTTAAAGCCATCTCACCTGGAAAGGCTAATTGAATGAAGAGTTGGAATGTGAGTGAGGTGAATCATTCAACTGGCCATTGAAAGTGAGGTCAGAACAGAAAGAGAGGAATGAGAAGTAAGACAAGGTAGTTGCTGTGTCACACATTGGTGGGCAAGTGGAGTAGCTACCCAAACAGTCAAACTGGTGACAAAGAGTGGCAGACACAGAAAGGTTGTGAAGTTATTGTATTACTTTTTATCCATTGTATATGAATTCTCAATGTTTTTACCCATTCTTGTTTGAATATTTACTTAGTTAAGCAGTTGTCATCGCTCTATGCCCACTTCAAGAGCACCCACTATTGTTTGCACCTACCATAAATGTTCATATCCACTCATTACAATTTCTGCTGATAGTGTGCCAGAGTAGTAGAAGTGACTAGCCCTGCGTTAAAAATAGTATTAAATTAAAGTAATATTGCCTGCTTAATCTACGTTTCCTGCAGCAGAAACTAAATAGATTGTAAAATAAGGAGACTATAACAATTTGGAAGGCCGTTGGCTTAAAGGCATATTTCTGCTGTGAGTCAACATTTCATTCACACATTCAATGAGAATTTTGTTGATTCAATGGTACACAAAAGACTTCAAACCCAATGAAGCCAGGAGAGTTCACGAAGATGTATCCTTTTTTAGGCACAAAAATAGAGAAGTAATGAAATAAATGGGAGAACACTTCTTAAAGACTTTACCTCTAGAGAAAAGGTGGGTACCCAGGAATATATGATACTCTGCAATTTTTTTATATACAGTAATCCCTCACTTATCGCGGGAGATAGGTTCCAAGGCCGACCGCAATAACTGAATTTCCGCGAAGTAGGGACACTATATTTATTTAATTATTTAACGTGTATTTGGATGTTTTTTAACCCTCCCTGTATTGTTTACAACCCACCCTTTACTCTATTAGATAGATAGATAGATAGATAGATAGATAGATAGATAGATAGATAGATAGATAGATAGATAGATAGATAGATAGATAGATAGATAGATAGATAGATAGATAGATAGATAGATACTTTATTAATCCCAATGGGAAATTCACATTCTTCAGCAGCAGCATACTGATACAATAAATAATATTAAATTAAAGAATGATAATAATACAGGTGAAAAAAACAGACAATAACTATGTATAATGTTAAATATTAACGTTTACCCCCCCTGGTGGAATTAAAGAGTCGCATAGTTTGGGGGAGGAACGATCTCCTCAATCTGTCTGTGGAGCAGGACAGTGACAGCAGTCTGTCGCTAAAGCTGCTCTTCTGTCTGGAGATGACATTATTTAATGGATGCAGTGGATTCTCCATAATTGATAGGAGCCTGCTGAGCGCCCTTCGCTCTGCCACAGATGTTAAACTGTCCAGCTCCATGCCAACAATAGAGCCTGCCTTCCTCACCAGTTTGTCCAGGCGTGAGGCGTCTTTCCTCTTAATGCTGCCTCCCCAGCACACCACTGCGTAGAAGAGGGCGCTCGCCACAACTGTTTGATAGAACATCTGCAGCATCTTATTGCAGATGTTGAAGGAAGCCAGCCTTCTAAGGAAGTATAACCGGCTTTGTCCTTTCTTGCACAGCGCATCAGTATTGGCAGTCCAGTCTAATTTATCATCCAGCTGCACTCCCAGATATTTATAGGTCTGCACCATCTGCACACAGTCACCTTTGATGATCACTGGGTCTATGAGGGGTCTGGGCCTCCTAAAATCCACCACCAGCTCCTTGGTTTTGCTGGTGTTCAGGTGTAGGTGGTTTGAGTCGGACCATTTAACAAAGTCATTGATTAGGTCCCTATACTCCTCCTCCAGCCCATTCCTGATACAGCCCACGATAGCAGTGTCATCAGCGAACTTTTGCACATGGCAGGACTCCGAGTTGTATTGGAAGTCCGATGTATATAGGCTGAACAGGACCGGAGAAAGTACAGTCCCTTGTGGCGCTCCTGTGTTGCTGACCACAATGTCAGACGTGCAGTTCCCAAGACGCACATACTGAGGTCTGTCTTTAAGATAGTCCACGATCCATGCCACTAGGTATGAATCTAATCCCATCTCTGTCAGCTTGTCCCTAAGGAGCAGAGGTTGGATTGTGTTGAAGGCGCTAGAGAAGTCTAGAAACATAATTCTTACAGCACCACTGCCTCTGTCCAAGTGAGAGAGGGATCGGTGTAGCATATAGATGATGGCATCTTCCGCTCCCACCTTCTCCTGATATGCAAACTGCAGAGGGTCAAGGGCGTGTTGAACCTGTGGCCTAAGGTGGTGAAGCAGCAGCCTCTCCATGGTCTTCATCACATGTGATGTCAGAGCAACAGGCCGAAAGTCATTCAGCTCACTAGGACGTGATACCTTTGGGACTGGGGTGATACAAGATGTTTTCCAAAGCCTCGGGACTCTCCCCTGTTCCAGGCTCAGGTTGAAGATGCGCTGTAGAGGACCCCCCAGCTCCGATGCACAGACCTTCAGCAGTCGTGGCGATACTCCATCTGGACCCGCTGCTTTGCTGGCACGAAGTCTCCTCAGCTCTCTGCTCACTTGCGCTGTTGTTATTATGGGTGGGGATGTTTTTCCTATGCTGGTATCAGCAGAAGGATGTGTGGAGGGTGCAGTACTCCGAGGTGAGAGTGAGAGTGGGTTAGGGTGGTCAAACCTGTTAAAAAAGTTGTTCATTTGGTTTGCTCTCTTCACGTCTCTCTCAATGGTGGTACCCTGCTTCGAGCTGCAGCCAGTGATGATCTTCATCCCATCCCACACTTCCTTCATGCTGTTATTCTGCAACTTCTGCTCCAGCTTTCTCCTGTACTGCTCCTTCGCCGCCCTGAGTTGGACTCGGAGTTCCTTCTGCACGCGCTTGAGCTCATGCTGATCACCGTCTTTAAAAGCCCTTTTCTTCTGATTCAAAAGGCCCTTGATGTCACTTGTAATCCATGGCTTGTTGTTAGCATAGCAGCGTACTGTTCTTACTGGAACTACAATGTCCATACAGAAGTTGATGTAGTCAGTAGTGCAGTCAACAACTTCCTCAATGTTCTCATTATGAGATCCCTGCAGGATATCCCAGTCTGTAGTTCCAAAAAGTTCTCTCAGAGTATTCTCAGCCTCCAGGGTCCACTTCCTGAATGATCGTGTGGTTGTAGGTAGGACTCTAACTTTTGGTTTATAGTGAGGCTGAAGCAGAACCAGGTTATGATCTCCTTTCCCAAGCGCAGGCAGCGGGGTGGCGCTGTATGCGTCTTTAACGTTTGCATACAGTAAATCAATAGTCTTATTTCCCCGGGTGTTACAGTCCACATACTGGGAGAATGCAGGCAATGTTTTGTCCAGCGTCACATGGTTAAAGTCTCCAGCGATTAGCACAAGCGCCTCAGGGTGCTGCGTTTGTAACTTAGCAACAGCGGAATGGATGATGTCACTCGCTGACTCCACGTCTGCCCGAGGAGGAATGTATACAATAACAACAATGACATGTCCAAACTCTCTGGGCAAATAGTAGGGACGTAAACTTACGGCCAACAGTTCGATATCCCTGCAGCAAGTGGAGATTTTGACGTTAACATGTCCAGAGTGACACCACCGTGTATTAACATAGAGAGCGAGTCCTCCTCCTTTGTGCTTCCCACAGGTACTTGCATCTCTGTCCGCTCTAACTGTGCTAAACCCGGATAGCTCCACGTTGGCATCTGGGATGGTGTTATTTAGCCACGTTTCGCAGAAACACAACAAACTGCATTCTCTGTAGGTCCTTACATTTTTCACCAGCGCAGCCAGTTCGTCGATCTTATTTGAGATTGAGTTTACATTCCCCAGAATCACAGAAGGCACCGAAGGCTTGAAACGCCACTTTCTCGCAAGCCGCTTCTTTTTTAGCTTAGTGCCGGCTCTGCTGCCACGATACCGCCTTCTTACCTCGTCGGGTAAATATGGAACCACACCGGCACTGGCATTTGTTCTCAGCGCCCGAAGTTGAGTACTTGAATAGGCGAGTCTCGGCGTGTTAAAATCCATGCCCACGTTGTAAAAGTAAGTGTGTCCAGGGAAAGAATCCACATAAAATAAAGTGGTAGGAGTGATCAATAAATAAACATAGAAAAATAAAAGTAGAAAAGTACACATACATATACAGTCATACACGGAGCTGCTGAAAAGGCTGCCACTCACGGCGGCGCCGGATGCACTAATATTAATAATAATATTAATTAATTAATTAATAATATTAATAACAGGGACAACTGCTAAGCAATATGAAATCGGTAGATAAGTTTACACTTACTGTATAGCGAAGTACATGTAGCTATATATGACGTGATGATGGTGATGAATATGCTGCGCAGTAAAAATGATGACGATGAAGGTGATAATCCCCTGAATGCAGTAGCAAGAGCACGTTAATGCTGAATGAGTGAGATGAGACTTCTTGGTTAATGCAGCACTCTGTCGCTGAGCCAATCAGCAGCACACAGGAACTTAACTGCGTGCTCTGATTGGGTAGCTTCTCAGCCATCCGCCAATAGCATCTCTTGTATGAAATCAAGTGGGCAAACCAACTGAGGAAGCAAATACCAGAAGTAAAAAGACCCATTGTCCGCAGAAACCTGCGAAGCAGCGAAAAATCCGCGTTATATATTTAGATATGCTTACATATAAAATCCGCGAAGTCGTGAATCCGCGAAAAGTGAACCGCGAAGTAGCGAGAGATTACTGTATATATATAATGGTAACTGCTTGGAAAAGTTGCAGGAAGTGGCTTTATCAACAATAGTTTTACCTGAACCCCAGAGGTGCTGGGTGAGGGAGGAGAAGGAGATGCACTGCTTAGTCTCTCTCATTTCTCTTTGCTTATCTGTTGGTTGATTTGAAAAACAGAAAAGTGCATCAAAAACATCAGAATCTGCACAAATCAAAATATTGTAAATGATCAGATCAGTGTAGTTAAAAATAACCAAAACAAAACAAAAAAACAAGAAAGCTGGTTCTGGAGTAGCGGGTGTAGTTTCTGACATGGAGGTCAAATTATACATGGAACAGGAACAAGACAATGGGGATACAGACACATCAGACAAGATTGAGGAGAGTAAAAAACTTCAATGCAAATGTCATGCATTAAGTGTGGATAGTGGAACGATTTAAGTTATTCACTCAAAATACTAACTTCAGTGTGAAAGTATATGTGTAAACAGTACTGATTTAATTAATTTTTTAGAGCAATGGCGTAATTCAATTCAATTCACAGGCAGTAAAAGCTCCTTTGTATGTCAGTGTAAGAATAATTTACTACAGATTAGTAAGCCTACAAGTGTGCCAAGTACTCCAGAATTCAGTGTAGGAGGCACCAGCACATGTGAGAGATAAGTAGCCTAAAAGGAAGGATGCAGTGTTCCCCAGGATGTGATAATGCTGGTGACTTCAAAGTTCCCAACCGTCTTCCAAGAAACAGATAGAGAGAAAGAGACTGAGGCCAGGGAGGAGTTACCTGAAACTGAAAACCCCTCTGCTCACTGGATGGCTTAAGTTCCTAGGAGAGCACATGTGCAGCTATACTATTCCTCAGACAGAGCAGGCAACTTGGTAGCAACTTTGAAGACATTGCCCTTTAATGCCAACAGATATTCCAGGGATACTGTTACCAGGGAAGCCATAAAACTGAAGTCTAATCTGTTGTCCGTGGAATGAGTGGAAGATCCTTGAGAGTGAATCCTTAGAGGAAACGGAAAAACTCTTGGATTGATTCAAAGCTTTAGTTGGAAGTGACTCAGAAATGGAGTATAAGGCAGTCTTATAGGCATAGGATTCTTTTGAGAGCAGAATTAGGAGGAAAAAGTTAAAAACACTTAACAGGCAAGAGGAAGGTTTTTTTCCTCTGTTCATCTGTAGTTTTTATTGTTAATCAAGGTGTCATTTTCATTTATTTTAGCCAACGTGTTGCTGTGGGTGTAGATGGCTGTAGTGGGGGTCTCCCTCTTATCACACTTTTTGGAATCAAATAATTTAGTGAACATAGCACAGAGCTTTATTGTAAAGTACAAATTTGGATGAGGATAATTTGGAGAAATTAAAGAAAAAGAATTCTGCATGAAAGTACTGTGTAAATATAATAAAGAACTGTTTGTTGATCTTGTTTAGTTTATTTAGCAAAGGATTTTCATGAATACAATTATGACATGGTAATCTGATTAAACAAAGTAAGGGCAGACATGGTGAAAAGCAGGACCAGACCATGCAAGGAAATACAACCTGGTTTCAATAGACAAATAGCAGGGAGAAAGCCAAGCCGACAGCTGCCAGGTTACTGAGGTCAATTTGGTCTCGTCTGGAGTTCATGTTAAACACAGTAAACACACAATCATGTTACAAGCCCACATGATGGACACACACATTCTCATCACCGAATCTGCAAACAGGGCTTCTTTCTTTTCCTTGAAAAGTAATATTTATTGAATTTTAAAACCATTTTTGACAAGACTCAGATTGCATTACGGCACAAAGAGAAACAATGTGGCGATATGAGGCTCATTGCATTCATTATGTAGCTTCTTTGTTCTTTGGTTTCAATTTCACTTTCTTCTTGTCAAGTTTCCTTTTATTTTTCCCTGAATATTTCATCTATAAGCGTTTGATAGGCTTGTGCCGGAAATAAGCACATCTCTTATTTTCAAAGTTGAAATTCAAGAAGAATTTTGAATTAGCTAAGCCAGCTTAGCTTTTTAGTTTTCTAAATCAAATTTGTCATTTTAAAGTGCATTGAAAAGTCTAAATTTAGAATATTTAATGGAGAAAAACCTTACTCTTTCATAGAATACTTGTTTAAAATATTTTTATCTAAAACATACATGTGTTTCTTTGTACAACACCACAAAAGTACAACCAGATGTCTGATTTTAAATCTCAATGCAGGAGTTCACAAAGGTTTTATTTAGTAAAAAAGTGTAATGCCTAATACCAAATAAATGATGGAGAAAATTTGGAAATTAAAAAAACAATAATATGCGACTAAACCTTCTTTAAAAGCCCAAATGTTTTAAATTCATAATCAAAAATGCAATTTTGTCCTCCTAATGATTAAAAAGTCAGACCACACACAAGAGCTAAAAATGCCACGTGATAAATGTCACAGGGAGAACATGCCAAATCCACATTGAGGGAACTCAGTGAGACCACAGTGTCGTCATTCATCCCTCACATTCCCAAGATACAGTAAGTATTCACAAAAATGACATATTAGCTGCATACTGCAGATGTAATTAGTGGCCACTTTATTAAGTATGGATGTGTGTTAATGCAAATAACCTGCATCTCCAAACAGTCAGTCATATGGTTGCAACACAATCAATTTAGCATGTTGACCTGGTCAAATGAATAACATATTGTTTGACAAACCATTAGAACGGGCAAGACACGTGATCTATGTGACTTTCTTCACTGTGTTATTTTTGGTGCCAGATATAATGGATCCAGCACCTCAGAAACAGCTGCCCTCCTGGGTTTTTCTTTTGTTACAATTTCTAGAGTTTATATCAAAAAACATCCAGTGAGTGGCAGTTCTGTGGGTGAAACATCTTGTTAATTAGACAAGTTAGAGGGGAATGGCCAGACCTTTGCAGACTAAAAGAAAATCTACAAATCCTTAAATAACAACACTTTACGACACAGCTGTGCAGAGTGGACATCTCTGAATGCACAAATTGCCAGACTGTGAAGCAGATAGGTTACAGCAGCAGAAGACCATGTAGAGTTCCATTTCTGTCAAATAAGAACAGGGAAATGAGGCTGCAGATGACACATGACTACCAAACTTGGATGACTGAACATTGGAAAAACATCAAGTGGTCAGATGAATCTTGAAATTTACCATGTCAAGCAGATGCCAAAGCCAGAATTTGACATAAACAGAATGAATCAATGGATCCTCCCTGCCTTGTCAATGGTACGGGATGGTGGTGATAGTGCAATAGTGTGCAGAATGTTTTCTTGGCACATATTTAGCCTTTTAATATGAACTAAGTGTAATTTGAATGCCAGCGTGTTTCTAAGCATCGTTGCTCTCCTAGTGCTTTCCTTTATGGCCACAGTTCTTTTTTCATATGGATACTTCCAGCAATGTATAATACATCTCATGCTGCTTCAACAAACAGACTTCAGTTTACTCCTCATATCTTACTCCAACTGGACACCCTTGAAATGAGGACGAATGGGAGGTCCATAGTATAAAGATGTAGCCGAAAAATATACAGGAACTGAATGTCAACAGAGACCAGAGTTCCTGAGGTATGTTACAAGCACCTTGCTGAATCCAAGACTCAAAGAATCAAGTCTGTTTTGGGGGCAAAGGAGGGTCTCATCTGTTACCAGATACTGTAGGTGTAGTTAATAAGTAGTCATTTTTACATTCCTGCTCCACCACAATGAACAAACAATAACAAGGCAAAAGTCATACCTATTATTCCATTTTTCCAACTTCACCTATGCTTAACATATATTTTTTACCTCCAGCTCATACCTCCAATACTCCATGTGCATGTCATTCCTCTAAGTTCAAGTGGAGGACTCTGCTTATTATGGAATGTGCAATTTGTCTTTTCTATGTAGTCCTTTGCCTGTGGTGTGGTGTTGCCTTTCATTGCTTGGTGTTAGGCTCTTTGTAGAGAAACTTTCTATTAGGCACTGAAGTTCCCCTCTTGAAGGAATGCTGTCTCTCAGGCTTCATAGACTGGACTCGGTCACTTGGCACAGAGCTTGGATTGAAAGAGTGGCTCTCAGTGCTGATTCAAGACCACCACCTCAAATGCTCTACTGAGAGTAGTTTCAGGCCAAATTAAGTTTGTGAGTTTTTTGTTCCATACAGAGTGAATGGCTTCCTATTCCAAAAGTGACAGAAGAGATGTATTCACCTAATGTTAAAGGAAGATGCAAAATTTGGCAATTGGATTAATGTCCCTTCTAACTACAGATCCACTGCCTGCTTAAAGGTGTAGTATTGTGTTCTTCAGAGTCAGCCACAGTCCTTTTTGAGCATAGAAGTCTAAATGAATGTTCTTTTGGGTGCCTATTTGTCTTTGCAGACATGTTAGCTCAACTCTGATTTACATGTTTATTATCAGATGAAGTATAGCCCTCACCAAAATGGAGCTGTAATTTAGTCATTCAATTAGTGTTCACTCTCTAATGCGGGTGATGCTGCTCACTTTCTGCATATCTGTTAAATCTGCTGTATTAACAGCCCTTGTATGATAATAAAAGCATTCTTATGGCTAAGTTTTTATCATGATATACTGTAGCACATAAATCCTGTAATTAAAAAAAAAGAACCAAGCCTCTGGTGTCTAAGAAAATTTACAAGTGGCCTTATGTATCAAATAATTTTGGCATAGTATTAAATGGGGGTACCAAGTGGATATGTAGCAACCTGTGTGAACGCTAGAGACATTCTACACATCTGATCACAGAATTGACTCGTATAGAGGGTTTTAAGTCATCTTATGCCACAGGGCAGATGGTTGAATCTGAATTAAGGAAAGGATGTTTGGGTGAAGTCTTAATGTTGAGAAGCAAGCCAGGTTATTATAGTTTTGCTTTTTTATATTAGTTTTTATTTCTATATTTTTCTGACCTTACTTGGAAATTCAGTTTAGTTTTAGTTTTCCTTCATCATGTATTTTTAGTTTTAGTTTAGTTTTTATTTCACAAAGTCATTTCTATTTTATTTTTATATATATTAGTTTCAGTTTTAGTTTTAGTAATTATGGCATGGAGTGCCTACGGAGTTAGTTTTGTGTCACAATCAGACAGAACTGTACACTTAACAGATTTGGATATGAGTTTAATGTTAGTGGAAGCTTACTACACTGCCTGGTTTACTATCTGGTTTTGTTTTTGTCTGATAAAAAAAAGCATAATCAAAACTAGACACTGAATATGAACAATTTTACACAATTTTATAATTTTTAAAATATTTTCTCATGAAAATCACAGGGGCTTAGGAAGAACAGGGCTCTTAGACTTGAATGAGTGTGCAGACCCCACCTAGCTGTATTGAGGGAAACAAAGAACAACAAGCATGTAGTGTCAAGTTTAGGGGCAGTGAGTCTTGAATAGACCTCCATAAAGGACAGTAAACTCAATGAGCAGAGTACAAGCAGGTAATAGGATTACGGACAGGCATAAAACAACAGAGACAGCGTCTGAGATTAAGAACAACATATAAATTATCTAAACCTGTTTATCCAGAGTAGGATTGCAGGAAATCTGGAGCCTACTGCAGCAGGTTTGGATGCAAGGTAGGAAAAATCCCTGGTATGCAATATGTATGATAAGGCTGATGTTAAGAACAAAATGAATATGATATTTCAACTATCTATTTTGAGAGAGAGAGAAAAAAACATTGAAAAAAGGGAGACAAATATTTTAAAATATAATTCTGCTAATGGATTACGTTCACAATATCAGGTATTTTGATTTGTGAATATGAACTAAAAAAGATAAATTAATAAATATGGAATAAATACAAAAGCCCATTAGTATGTTTAGTTTTTCATCACTTGTCAGACTCTCTACCTTTGTTTGTATCGCTTCGTTGTTAAACGATGTTTTTAAAGCAAAAGTGATTGGTCAGCAACAATATGCTGATTTTGTATGATGACCTTGTCAGTCTCTCGATTAGTGCCGTGTTATTTTCAAAAACCGAGAGTTCTCTCCCCTCGACTTTCTTGTATACTCAGATATGGGGATGGATATTTGAGAAGTAAACCGCAAGACAATGATTAGATTTTTATATTATGCACATTAAGGAACCATCAACAACAAATCAAATTAATAATATATTGCACAATTATTATAAAAGTAAAGTTGAATAAATAGGATTCTGCAGTTGTATAAATAAAAATAAAAAAATCGAGTATGCGTTCAGGTAAAGTACCACTTCCGGGTGATGGAGTTGGCCGAAACGTTAATACAGATCTATAATTCTGGTGTAACAACCACATGCCGAATTTCATCCATCTATCTAGTTGTGTTTTTGAGTTATCATATTTACACACACACAGACACATGCACACGCGCGCACACACACACACACAACTCCAAACAACAGTATTGTTGGACACTGGTTAGTCTATAACGTCAAGATTCATCAAAATATCAAGGTCGAATTTTTTCATGATTACTATACTTTCTCTATACTTTGTATAAGAGAAAGCAAAAACGATTTCTCCTGTGCAAAGTGGCAGGTGAATTGCTGTCAACAAAAAGCAGACACCTGAGAAATAAACTGAAGCTATACTCACTTGTGATTTTTCTGTTCATATGGTAAATGTTTTGTTGACCAGGACATTCTGAGTTCATCCGTATGAATTACATCTTGATATATAACAAGCACAAAGAAAGGCGGCACGCAAATCGCTTTCTATTTGTCACGCACTTATTTCTTTAATGCTGTGTGAACACCCGCCCTCTGTCACCAGCCACCATTCACTGGATGAAAATATGCGGGCGGCTCATGGTGTATGACTTTCTGTTTTAGACAAAACTTACAAGGGTTAAAGACTAAAGGCAAGAATATTCATTCAAAAACGAAAACTAAAAATATTTTAGTAAATTATTCTTTTATTTCAGTTAGTCTTTCCAGCTAGTTCAATAGTTTCGTTTAGTTTTAGTTTTTCATTTTGGTTTTGTTAATTATTTTATTTCAGTTTACGAAAATGTTTTTTTAATAATAGTTTCAGTTTTGATTTTAGCTTTCGTTAACAATAATAACATTGGAAGCAAGTACATGGGAGGATACTTGATAGGTGGGAAAGTGGATGACAGAAAATCATAGGTATGAATCTGTTTAGCAAGGTCCAAAGAGGTATCATTTTTCTTGATCTGTGATATCTTTTATACTTTGCCATTTATTTTTTTTTATTCATCTCTTGTAAATTTGTTATTTCTGAAATAACTAGTCTTATGTTTGCATTTAGTCTATTACAAAACAAGAATAACAATGGTACCTCTATATTCCAACCTAGCCAGGAACAAAGGTAGCAATTGAAAGCTCTGAATCAAAATGATTGATTTATTACACTAGATAAACACAAAGGAGGGATTAACATTAGTATAACACAAATAAATAAATAAACTTTAAACTAACAGAAAACCCTGGTTGACATACTGGACCTTAAGCAGGTTTGCAGTTCTTTTTCAGTAGGTGCGGTGGCTTATCCACTGGCTCACCAATCAAATCAATGATATGAGCACATACATTTCCCAGCTCATCTCCCAAACCTTTTACTTCTCTTTGTTTCCAATACTCCATGTGCATGTTCTCTATGGTACTTTCAGCCCTTGCCCAACTCACACGCCAACTGTAAGCTCAGCAGACCATTAACTGAGACTGACCAAACAAACACCATAGGGGTTACTCTAGCAAGGGTCAGTTACACCCTCTGGAAGTTGTGAAATCTTTTTCCTAGAGGTCCCCCTGGAAGCCCAAGACGCCCTTTTATTACTCAGTATGAATACTTATTGAAACGGTAAGGTACCTTAAGTGCACCTGGCCTTGCTTTTCCCTTCACTACCTTTGCCTGTGGTATCTCTTTGTGCTTCCATTTAATTATTTGTTTAATTCTCCCTATCCATTTCTGGATCTTCCTGTTGAAAGTTCACAGACAAGCTGACCACATTCCTGTTGAAGATCTAGGCATCACTATTGGTCTCTCCTTTCTATTAAAACTTATTTTGAGCAAATTGAATTCTGAAGGATGAAGTTTTACCTTTCATATTACTAAAACTGGGAAAACACAAATGTTTAATGCAGATTCTGAGTTTTGCTGCAGGGGGTGACTTTATGATTCCCGGTTCTTGTTACCACAAATTTCCTTTCTTTAATCAAATTCAGTATTTATTTGCATTCCCCTTGGAGTACAACTCTATGTGCCATTGTGTGGGAATGTATCTTGTCAAGGATTTTACTACATAGGTATTTATTCACTTTTTTAATAATTAATTTCTTCTTTTTAATAAATATCTCTTAATTAAGTCTATAATAGTACCCATTGCAAATTCAAGTTAACAAAGGTTAAAAATAGTAATATAAATTACTATAAACAGCTACAGATCAGCCAGTTAATTTAATTATGTGTGGATATGTAACAATTAAAATGTATATTAAATAAGACAATTATAAATGCATCATAACAAGCCAGTTCTTTCACAAATCTTCCTTCATTTCCCTTGAAGCACACTGTATGTTTTTGGTGTGACCAAAAAGATCAAAAGCAAAGTCGGCATCCATCGGTTTTCATTCCACAGTCATTGAAGCCTATTTGGACAGCATTTGGTGAAATGCATAAATCAACAAATGACAGACCACTATCTTATTACAGAACACACTAACTCATAAAGAACTAATTTAGAGTTAGCGTAACCTGGATATCTTCATGATGTGGGCATTAAATACCCTTTCAGACACCAGGTGGATGCATAGATTCTATACAGCTACTGACAGGGCTATTGATTAAAACCAAGAAAATGGAGATGTGACACACTATTTGTAATTTCATTAATAATGTGTCACCTTAAAGTAACAAGAGCAATGTTTTTGTTGTATAGTGGGCTGCTCTTTGAAGCAGAGGTTGGCTAGTTTTAAGTGGTCTTTTGTAACAACAAACACAGGAGAACCCCAACATCATGTTAAAAAAAGTTTCATTAAAAATCAAGGAAATAAAAGGTATTCTTTCAGTAAATTATTTTTCGATCCTTTCCCATTATGGGGTTATGAAGACCTGGGGTCTAATTTTAAAACTTTGTTTGAATTCAAGTGTGAAAATATGTACACAGCAAAACACAGGAATATGCGTACATAAAAAAAAATCAAATTTATAAAACAAGGAATATGCACATTTGTACACAATTTACCCTTTGTAAATCACACTAAACTTGTAAATATCTGTATGTTAATACACCTCAAACCCTGCCCCATTGCCTCCCTGAAACAACCATATATGGACAATGGTAATCAACCTCATACATATATAATAAACAGATTTACCTGTAAGGTGAGATAACGGCAACAACAAAGAAGACAGGCAAAAACAAAAACATAATAAGATTGCGAGATAAAAGTAGAAGCACACAAAGAACATATATTTGGTGGCCTAGGCATGGTTGTCACCAACAAACACAAATATATTGAATGGCAACAAGTTACTGTTGCTGATAATGTGGAGATGCTCTACAAGCTGCAATCTCAAGTGAAGAAGTGGACCACTCATCACTAACAGAGTGTGAATGCAATGGGTGGAGGCAAAAGCACATCTATGCTCTCTGATTTTGAGAATGGCATCTGTAATTGGAGATGCATTTTTATGTGCCATTATGCCAGAGCAGTCTTGGCATTTGTCAGTCTCATTTTGTAATCAAAAGGCATTGTACATGTTATGTTATGTTATAAAATCTGGACACTGCTGTAAATTGCCTTTTTATTTTGATTTCTGCACCCACACCATAAAGAAACTGAATGTAGTGCCCCATCAGTGCGTTTATGACTTCCAGCACAGCAGGCATAATGGAACTGATGATTAGCTGAGATATTCCTGACCTGTTGGTTAGTTACCTTTGTTAGGTGCCAGTTGTCAGAAAGCCAAATGTTGTTAAAACCGGATATGAATAGGTGTAGCCTGAATTCAAGCAGTCTGTCTTTCTATTGCCAGGCCCAACTCAGCACATAGCTCCAAGAAAATGGCTCGCAGACCGAAATGAACGCCTCAATGGCCACTGCCACTGCTCAAGACATAAAGGAGTTCAAGAAAGATATAAAGAAAGAAATAAATAATATAAGGAAGGAAAAAATTATATAAGAAAAAGTGATATAAATGATATAAGGAAAGAAATAATGGACATACACAGGACAAACAATATGCTTCAGAATATTAAAGACAAAGGAAAAACATTTAAATAATCGCTTTGAGGCAGCCTTTAAATGTATGCTAGAAAAAACTGAGGAACAAATTCAGGAAAATGCGTCTAACATTGAGAATAAACTGCGAGCACTTGGCGCCCAGTTGGAAGACATTAAGCAAACATTCACAGCTCGAATTGATATAGCTGAACAGCTGACATCTACTGCTGACAGAAAAGCAATGGCTGCAAATTTCAAATGCAAAGTACTCGGACACAGACTTGCTGCACTGGAAGAAGGAATATTAGAATCAAAGGTCTCCCTGAGAATCGTGAAAGGCCAAACCCAGTGAAATTCGTAGCTGAACTATTCTCTAAAATAATTGGAAAGGACTTCAAATCAGATAGCACCAGTTTACTGCATACAGGGATCAAATATCTCTAAAACTAGGACGCTTATCTTGCTTTTCGAACAGTTACAATCTAAATTACATTTCATGTTACTTCTCAGACAGAAACAAGAGATTATATTTGAAAATAACCACATTCGTATTTTCCCTGATTTCTCACCCTCAACAGCTGCTAAACATGCTGCTGTTTACAACATTAAACAGCACTTATGGAAAGCTGAGATCAGATGCAGCTTCTGAAAGTGGACATTCAAGATAAGCTCTACTTTTTTACTTCTATGAAGGAAGCAGAAAAAGAGCTAAGAAAATTAATCCCGACACTTTTTTTGAAATACGAGCATGAGTCGCATCCTGTCCTGGCATGGCATCCTGTTTGATCAACTTGCAGTGATGCTGGTACAGTAATTATACATCCTTTTCCCTTCTTGGCCACTTTTTGTTTATTCTTTAATTACAATTATATGCGTATATGTATGTATGTGTAAATTTATTATTATTTTTTTATTATTCTTTTTTAACATCATACCCTTGCATTAGGGCTTACTATGCTTATCCAGGGCTACTATTTAACATCATTCCCTGGGTTTACTCTCTCAAGACTGTTTAAGATTATATTTTATGCTAATAGTATTTGGACTGTATTTTTAATAGATAGCTCTATTTTAATCCATATACGCTGCTGTTGGGTGGCTTGTTTTTGTTTTGGATGTGCTCTGTCTCTAGGTAGCAAGCTATCTCTAATCTATCCTTTTAATCTTCATAATTATAAGTGCCAACGTAACAATAGGCTTCATGGCAATAACCCCTGTTAAAGCTGGAAATTAAGGTCAAAGCTGTCTTATCCTAACTTAAGACTACAAAATGATAACAAAAGTTCAGAAGCAATGTCTCCATGACAGAACAGTTAACTTTGTGAGCTGGAATGTTAAAGGTCTGAATCACAAATTAAAGAGAAAGTAAACATTCTCTCACCTAACAGGTCTAAACAATAAAATAGTATTTTTAAAGGAGACCCACTTATTAAGCAAGGTTCGTTTTCGGCTGCACAGAGACTGGACTGGCTAAATATTCCATTCCAGCTATGCACAGAAAACTAGAGGTGTGGGAATTCTTATACTGTATATGGAACAATCTCATTTGTAGTAACAGATGTAGTATCGGCTCCTGAAGGGAGATATGTGATTGTCAAGGTTAATTTATTTAACTGTAAAGTGATTCTGATAAATATGTACGCACCCAATGTGGATGATAGGGACTTCATTCAAAACGTATTTGCATCCATTCCCCGTGTGAACACTCATACAATTATAATGGCTGGGGACTTTAATTGTGTTTTAAGTCCAGACCTAGATAGGTCTCCTGCCACAGGGGCAATGACATCTAACACTGCAAAGACAATTATACAGTTTGTAACTGATCACAACTTATCAGACCCCTAGAGATTTTTTAACCCAAACACAACAGCATATTCCTTCTACTCACCAGTGCATCACTGCTACTCAAGAATTGATTATTTCTTTGTAGATAACAATTTCTTACCTACGATTAAATCTTGTAAGTACAACACTATTGTTATTTCCGACCACACCCATTTTAATCATGGAGATAAAATAACTATGCCCCACATACTCATTTCACATCTGGCTTCTTAACCCACTTTTATTAGCAGACGAGAACTGTACAGAATTTATATCCAAGCAAATCAAATTTTTTTAGAGACAAATACATCCTCAGAGGTTTCTGCAGGGATACTCTGGGAAACCCTGAAGACTTTCTTAAGAGGACAGATTATCTCATATCTTTCCCACAGAAGTAAATTGGAAACCAAGAAGGTATCAGAGCTAATCAGTGAAATTACAAGAATAAATCAAGAACATGCCAGGTGTCCAAATGAGGCACTTCATAGAAAAAGACTTGCTCTGTATTCAGAACTCAACCTCTTGACAACTAAAGAAACAGAACAACTCATTTTTAAATCAAGAGATCATTACTATGAACATGGAGAGAAAGCTAATAAGATCTTAGCTCAACAAATCTGCAAGCAGGAAGTTCACAATGTACTCTCAGCAATCACCAACACAGACAGAGACAAAATCATTGACCATAAAAATAAAATCCACACATTTAGAGACTACTATAAGTCCTTATATTCTACTGAGTTTAAGGAAGACTCGACGCAATCCAATACATTTCTGGATGCATTACAGATACCACAAATAGATACTCTCAGTGCAAACGAATTACTAGATGCTATAAACTAATCAGAATTACTAGATGCTATAAACTCACTTCATAGTGGGAAAGCAGCAGGTCCTGATGGCTACCCTGTCAAATTTCATAAAATATTCTCAATTAAGGTAGCTCCCCTTTTATTAGCAATATTTACAGAAGCTAGAGACAATAAAATTCTACCTCAAACTTTTATCTAAGCATTAATTACTGTCTTTCCTAAGCAAAATAAGGACTTAGTACAATATGAATCATACAGACCAATTTCACTTCTGAATAATGATGCTAAGATACTCTCCAAAGTCCTAGCTTGTAGGATTGAGAAAGTGCTTCCTTCAGTAACATCACAAGACCAAACTGGATTTATTAAAGGCAGACACTTGGTTTCCAATCTTTGAAACCTGTTTAATGTAACACCCGCAAAGGAGATATTATTGTCGTTGGATGCAGAACAATCATTTGATATAGCTGAATGGAACTACCTTTTCACTACGTTGGAGAAACTTGGGTTTGGCCCGAACTTTTGTGCATGGATCAAACTACTGTATACCAGTCCAGAAGCTTCAGTTTGCATTAACAACATTAATTCAGATTACTTCAAACTAGAACGTGGTACTAGACAAGGATGCCCCTTGTCACCATTGCTTTTTGCAATCGCCATTGAGCTACTGGCAGTTTACTGTTGAAATGCTTATGAGTATATATCAGATCCACAAAATACTGTGCCTGCAGTCCTAAGAGCACTATGAGAATTTCAAAAGATTTCTGGTCTCAGAATTAATTTGAATAAAAGTGTGCTCTTTCCAGTGAATTCTCAAGGACACAATATTAGATTGGACACCTTCCCTTTTATCATCGCAGATCAGTTTAAATACCTAGGCATAAACATCACAAATAAACATAAAGTTCTTTATCAACAAAATTTTGCTGTGTGTATGGAAAAAATTAAGCAAGACTTGCATAGATGGTCTACCCTTCATCTCACTTTAGCTGGAAAGAATTAACATTGTCAAGATGAACTAAGCTTCTTTTTCTATTTCAAAGCATTCCAATATACATCAATAAATTATATTCTAAGAAATTAGATTCAACCTAATTTATTTGGAATTCAAAACATCCACGTTTCCAAAGGGTGACCCTGCAAAGACATGAGGTGGATAATGGCATGGATCTACCTAACTTCAATGTTATTATTGGGCGGCAAATATTCAGCTCTAAAAACCTGGACATTGACACAAATAAATGAACATACACAGGCTTGTTCTGCAATAGAAATAAAGTCCTGCAGTACTTCTGTATATTCCTTGCTTTGTTCCCCAAGAAGTACAAGTCATCGCCAATATGCTAACAACCCAAATTTGCTTCACTCACTCAGAATAACAAACTAATGCAGGAAGTATTTTAAGATAGAGAAGCTTTTATCTCTGGCACCTCTGCAAGACAACCACCTCTCAAGGGTGGAATAAGCAGTTTTTAATGTATGGAAAACATTCAGAATTAGATCACTTAGAGTTCTGTACATATAAAACATCTTTGCATCCTATGAACAATTACACTCCAAATTTAACTTTCCAACAACACATTTCTTTCACTACCTTCAAATTAGAAACTTTGTTAAACTAAACCTGCCCAATTTTCCTCACCTCCCACCTACCTCTATGCCGGAAAAAAATATTGATCAGTCTTGAGGACTCGGACAGCATCTCCGTAATACATAAAAACATTTTACAGTCCCTCCCTTTCAAAGATCCAAGAGTACAGTGGGAAAAGAATCTCTCACTCAACTTCTCAGAAAAGTAGTGGAAGGTAGTAATGCACAGAATTCAGTCGAGCTTCATATGTCCAAAGCATACAATTAATCAACTTAAAATTATATATCGAGCACATCTGTCTCATTTAAAATTGTCCAAAATGTTTCCAGGGCAAGATCCAACCTGCGAACGTTGCAATCAAGTTCCAGTCTCACTGGGCCATATGTTTTGGGTGTGCACCAAAGTAACATCATTCTGGACCAAAATCTTCAAATGCCTTTCAGACAGCCTTGGTGTCACAATCCCTCCTAATCCATTAAAAGCTGTGTTTGGTATACATCCAGATGGGCCTAAAGTGGAGAAGGACAAACTGTGATTGCCTTTACTTCACTATTAGCATGTAGACTTATCTTGCTCAACTGGAAGAATCCTATCTCTCCTATTCTAAGTCAGTGGGTAACTGATGTTATATACTATTTGAAACTGGAAAAAAAAAAAATACGCACTTAGAGGATCTGTACAAAACTTTTTCAAAACCTGGCAGGATCTAATCAATAACATTTTAGAATAAGTATTTAAATTGAGGAAGCAGTTTCTTTCCACTCTTTCTTATTTTATGTACTTTTATTTATTTATTAATTTATCTATTTACTTATTTTTACTAGTTTAAAGTTTGTTCTCTTTCTCATGGGTTTGGGGTTGATTTGTTATTGTTAAACTTTACTTGCTTGTAAGTAATGTTATTTGATTAAAATCAATAAAATGCAAAAAAAAAAAAATCCTGCCAGTCCCTAAAAGCTTGTTCTCTTAATATCTGACCATTTAAATAAATCCGACCATTTAAATAATCTTCAAGCAGCACCAAACAAGCCATGTTGTGTTGAACCATTAGGCTATAAGTAGGCTGTATCATTCTGTCAATAGGGAGTAAAAAACACCTGTGTTTTTACTTAATACAATTATTGACAACAAGTGATTGCATTGGTTTTTAATCCTGAGAAATGACAACTGGTAGCCAATATGAACTGAGGGAAACCCAGAAAGTTCTTTAGTGCAAATATGCAACTTTGGTCCTCTTAAAAGTCAACTACAATAGAGTATTCATAAATCATATTAATCACTTCAAAGGTTTAATACATTTGTCAAATCAAATCTTATTATAATATTGACTTGGTGATATTAATTATTATGCATTTGAGTCATCATTTTGTTGGTTTATTTACCTGCTTTACTAAGGATATCATCATTTAACACTTTCTCCAAAATGTTGCATACACAGGAGTCAGAGCTGTTGTAAATATACACAAGTTCCCCCATCAATTTTCTTCTATAAATCCCGACTTATGTGACAAAAGTAGTGTACACACGTTTCAAGCTTCCTTTTGTGTGTATTGTAGGTTTTATAAACCTGACCCCTAGGGTTTGACCCCTGAGCAACAGCAGCAAGGCAGGGTCCAGCTTTATATTATCAAAGGGTTTAACTCATACACATAGCCAATATCCACCTATATATTTGTCATCAAAACTGCTCTAGCTATTTAGATTTAATTAGATTAGATTACTGTAAATAATCTTTATTAATCCAAAGGGGAAATTTAGATGCATTCAGCAGCAGAAACATAAAAACTAGGATACAGAGTCGCAGAATAAATAATACACCCAATCAATTGATAAATAAATTAAAATAAATGTAAATTACGTGCAGATATTTTAAAATGAACTTGATGAGTACATTGGGAATAAGCATTGGATTGCCTAATAGTGGTGGGAAGAAAAAATCCCCAAAGGGGCTTCTATGCACACCATGGTGGAATGAGCCTGTGGCTAAAAGACCTCCAACAGAGCTCCTCCTGGAGAGGATGGAGGGGATTTTTCAAGCGGCCATCCATCCATCATCCTCTTTTCCACAACAGCTTCAAGTGTGTCCTATGATGGAGCAGGCTTCACTGATAAATTTGCTCAGGCACTGTGGATATTTTGAGTTCAAGTTGCTTCCCCGGCAGACTGGAGTATAGAAAAACATACTTTCTACTATGGACTCATAGAACATTTCCAGCAGCTTGCATCAAAATACCTGAGCCACCTTAGTAAGTACAATCTGCTCTGGTCCTTCTTGTACAGTGCCACTGTGTTGTCAGACCTGTATAGTTTCTTGTTTATATGAACCAACTGTGACACCCTGGGTAAGGACCCAGTTGTGCAATTCCTGAGACCAAGCAACCAAGGGATGGAGTAAGAGAGACTCAGAATAAAAAAAAATATTCGAAATCAGGAATCTGTCTTATTCCAGTAATGTCCATACTATTTTATAAAGAATTGTCTTGCAAAAAAAAAATATTTACAAAGTCCAATGCAAAGACACTTCCCATAAGAAAAATCAGTGCAGGTGGTATAATATTTGCAGTGCCTTCCAAATCAAAAGTCAAGAAAAGACCGAAACAGAAAAAAAACTCTTCCATCTCCTTTGTCCAACTACAAAACTGATCACGAAGGACAGGAAAAAAAATGAATAAACTAAGCACCTACTATATACACAAAGCAAAGTATGTCTCTCCACCACTCAATTAAATAAATCAGTAGCACAGATCTACATTAAAGCTTGAAGACGTGGTCAAAAGATGACCTCTGGCATTCGGACCCTGGCTTTATATCCGAGCCCTTTTGACCATCCCATCCACCTTTACATTTCCCGTGGATTTCCAATATTCATACACGTCGGGACGTGCACCATTCCTCAGCATCTGCTCAGGTACAGTCCAGCCTATTTAAATGTTCTCTCTCCCACGAGCGCTTACCCATCTGTCTTGTTGACCTGTGGGCTTCCTGTTACACCTCTGTTAAGTCAGTACTACTTTACTTTATCCTGTGTTCACTCCTATACTTTGCCACACATGTGAATTCACTTTTTTTTGCCGGCTACTTTAAAACAAAGCTTTCTGTCCTTCAGACCTGTCCTCTGATGTTAAATATACCACTTTCACCCTCTCTCCTCCAGCGGTTATGGAAGCGCGCCTCCGCACTTGGCCATCAGAAACTGTGAGCGCGCTCAAAAAACAACCTCAGACACATGCCTCGGTGTCGGCAAGTTTGAGCCCCACGGCTTGCTCTTGGAGCACCTGTAGGCCTCCAGACAGACCTTCGAACATCCCGGTGCTCAAACTGCCGCTAAAACTTTGTACCTCCGCCGTGTTAATTTGCATAGGGGCGCTAAAACAGGTAAACGAAAACTTTATTTCTTTTACATTATTCTTTCCAGATGTCCAATATCCAAATGATAAACCGATTGGCTGCCTCTTTACTTGCAGTAATTATGGCCTTTGAACTTGGCTTATCATACCTCCACATGCTTGTGGCTATGCACCACTTCCATGTCCTCCTTCTATATGGTGACTGGTGACTGTCTCCTTGGCGCACAAGAAATCTACCACCTGCTCTTGCTGATGTTGAGTTGCATTTGATTGTCCCTGCACTATCTTCATTATTAATACAGACTATAATGGAAGAGGAGTCATCATCATTTCAGGATCACGGTGGCCTGTTGTCTCACTGCAGCTTGAAAAGGAACGCTTACAGACATTCATTCATCTAGGTGCTTGTTTTATCTTGGTAGAGTAATATATTGCTCTACTTTCCCCTATTGTATTATTAAGATGTAGCCTCTGTCAGAACACCTCAAATCCCACAGAGTTACCACTGTTTATAAGGTATTATAGTATATAACTTATCCCCACCATCCCTTCTATATCTATAGGCAATTAGGTGTAGTAAAAAGACAAGCAGGAGTTAAGTTACGCATAAAATAATGTATTATTGATAATATACATAAATAATAACAATATGCAAAGTACATTTAAATATTGGCAACCATACAACCTGATTAAATGGTGATGTGTAGTTTCAGGTTGCACACAGACTTGTTAGTTACTTAACACTAGAATTACCAGAGTCTACGAAAAAACTCGTAGATCCGGCCCACCTTAAAACCGTTCTCACCTCTCTTTTGTCTTCTAAATGTGCCGATTAAGAGGAGCAGCGAGCAGCCGGCTATTCCATCCCCCACCGTCGCAGAACGTTCACTAAGTTTTCCCAGCTCATGGCTTGTTTGATTATCTGGGAGTGACTGAACTGCTGGAGTTTTAGAATAGAAATAATAGATCGCTATTTGGAATACTTGCATTTCATGCGTGTTCCGTTTCTACAGTAATCTGTGTAAACACATTGCTAAAACAGAAACTTTCACATATTTTAGTAATAAATGTTACAAAATGTAGAATGTGTAAAGCCCGAGTTCCTAAGATCAAATAAACACTTCCACAAAAGCTTTACACACCATATAACAGTTTCTGTGGCGTAGCGTGTTAAGATTTGCTTCTCAGACCGAGTAGCTTTTCTTTGCCTCACAAACATGAGTTCAATTCCCCGCTGGGGATAAAGTGTTACTTCTTTTTTTTGTTTTTAACCTCAAACGGACATAAAATTTGTAAATTGGTATGCACTGTCAGTTAATGAGATCGTTATATTTTCATGTGGGATGCTCCTTTTAAAATATTTTTTTAACAATTGAGACTGCAATTAACATGAACAACTGTCCTTATAACTTATTTTTTCAAGATCCATAACACACAGACAGACAGAGCACTGCGTAATACAGAGACAGACAGGCAGAGATATACAAACAAACAGGGAAGGCACACGTACTGAAAGAAAAAGCACTGAATAAGCTCACCCGCTCTAACATCACCCCTCCCCCCGATCTGGCTCTCTAAGTAACAGCGCAAGTACAGACGCAAACCAAGTGTGATCAAGAGTACTGGTTCAATCCCCACTCACTCCTATATTTGCCGTTTTCAGTAGTAAGCTGCTCTTTTTGTTAATATTATACAGTACACACATGATTTGTGTCTGTACTTGCGCTGTTACGCAGTGCTCTGTCTGTCTGTGTGTTATGGATCTTGAAAAAAATAAGTTATAAGGACGGTTTGCTGACTTGGAGCACCACTGCCTTACTGTGCCACAGAGACGCTAGTTCGATTCCCAGCTTTGAAGAAAGTGTTTTTTTTTTCCTCAAACGGACATTGAATTTATAAATTGGTATGCACTGTAAATCGTTAACTTTAAAATGTCAATCGCGGTTATTTCTGTTGATTAATTCATGCTTTAAACTTAGAGTCAGAACAGGAGCTTGTTCAGCTTATTCAGCTTCTGATCTGACTCAAACAGCTCCAGTATAACTTCACACCCGATCTGACGCTGTTCGTTTTCAAATAATATTGCATTACTTCGACGATGTTTTCTGATTGGTACTATTCGCGTCATAAAATGATTTCTTCAAAACGTCACATATATTTGTCTCTTTCTTTTTTTAAAATGTGCGTTGTAGCACTCAGCAACTGGCCACCTGCATGTTCTTGCGCACACTAAACAAGACAGCGCTATATGCAATCATCAGATTCAAATGTTAAGTTATATAGCACAGAATGGGAATCAGCAGTTCTTAGCATTCCACCATGCAAGCTGTCATATCAACCGCCTACTGTAACTTGCTTTCTTTTTTCTTCGGGTATAGTCTTGAATAAAAGTGCACTTGTTTTGTTATACTTTTACATCAACATATGTTCCTGTGTTTGAGCTACATGGGCATGCTCAAAAAATACACGTATAATGCCACGAAAAGTGCATGCAGACACGTCAGTTCACAAGCATTGGTACGACAATGCAGTCACAAGTACACTGCAGGGCTTTAGCGCGTCTTTATGTGAAAACAGCATCAGATGGGGAGTGTCTGATGATTGCATATAGCGCTGAAGTTACTGCTCTTTACTATGCTTTCCTCTGCATGTCCTGGAGTACAAAAGAAACAGCATACGGCAACACGTGGGGACTGGCAATACTGGGGGAAAAAAACACGCGGTCGTATGTATCGTGATACACTGCAGAACTATAGCGCGTCTTTATGTAAAAACAGCAGTGTCAGGTGGGCTGCGGTAGGGATGGATCCTGAACGCGACTGAGACAATGAAAAGTGAATTTTAAAAAAATAAAGCTAACCTTTACAAATATCATAAATTACACCAGCTGTTACAGACTGAAATCAAATGTATCTTTTTATTCTAAAATAGTGAAAATAAGAACACTTCTCAAATGGGAGTTGGATAGGATCGAACTCATGACCTTCTGAATCCCAGTCAGCGACTGATACTGTTACGCCACGGAAGCAGCGATAGTTAATACATATCAATGTCTCACACTAAGGCGGGTTTTTTTGGCGGTGGCTTTTTTTTGTACCTTTTGTGAAAGTGTTTCTTTGATATTTGGACTTCAGGCTTCATACATTATATAGTTTATGCCTACATTTTGTCAATTGCTACTAGAATATACAGTATAACACGTTTCTGTTTTAACAATGTGTTTACACAGATTACTGTAGAAATGCAACACATATGAAATGCGTGTGTTTCAAATAACAATCTTATTATTTCTACTCTAAAACTCCACTTCACTCCCAGGTAATCAATCAAGGCAAGAGCTGGGAAAAGCCTGTTTACGTTCTAAGTCGTTGGGGGGATGGAATAGCCAGCTGCTGGCAGCATGTCTTTATCAGTACATTTAGATGACAAAAGACGCTGGTGGAGAGGTGAGAAAGGTTTTAAGAAGCGATTTAAGGTGGGCCGGATATACGAGTTTTTTCGTAGGCTCTGGTAATTCTAGTGTTAATGTCTCTAGTTAAAGCATCATTCAGCTTTCTACAGAACAGGCTGCATTGCCTGCCTCAATATGGCTGCCGAGTTGTGCTCTCCATTGTGTTGTCTTTTTCAGTTCATGGTGTGATGGTCTTCATCAGTTGTTAGTAAGAGAGATACTTCTTCATCATCAGAGGTTGGTAAGAGAGATATGCTTCTTCGTCATATATTGGTTAGTAAGAGAGAGAGAATGTGGTTGAACAAGCAGATTTATAGATTCTCTGTCCAACTCCTACAGTCAATAGGACATCATGGTACTTAAAAGCTTCTGGTACGAGCCAATTCCAAACAGCCATGCTTCAAACCAATGGGGCAAAGACAATCTTAACACCTGCCATCCCCCAAAACCATATGTTACAGTGCAGTTTGGCTTCCTTGCAGGGGTTGAAAGACTTTAGCAGAGAAATACTTGCCAAGTTGGTTTAAGTCACATCCCCCCATCTCTGTCGTAAAATTCAAAAAGACCCATTCCTAAAGGCGGGGGGGGGGGGGGGGGGGGGGGGGGGGGTTTGGGGTGTCAACACTCACTAATGTGACACTGGATTGCATTGCTTTGCCTAGGTTACAAGTGAAGACATGCAGGATGTTTATCAGTTATATGCAAAATCTTACATCACAACACTCCACCCCAATAAATGTTTTGTACAATGTCTTTATAAACAGTCTTAATTGTTTAAAGAGTCTCTTGCATAACTTGTGCTTTGGTTTGCAATATTTGCTCTCCTAGTTTTAAAAGTTGTGCGTGACCACTTGTCCATTACATATCTTCTTTATGTCAAAGACAATCTGAAGAATGTGGATCTGCTCCTGATGACTTGTATCTGCTCCGGCTCGCTTCAACTGTTTGTTTAGCTTTCTGCAGTCTTCGTATGTCATCAGATCTGGTGGTTTAAAATCAGACAACTCCACACCTTCCACTAAACTAGCCCTGTGTGAAACTATTCATTGTGTGAATTCCTAAAACTGACCTTTGTTCTTTACTGGTATTGTGTCTAACTGCTAATTAGACCCTTGTCCCAAACTATCTGCTTAAGCATATGCAGCTGTACAATTAACATCAAAATTTGAAAGGTAACATACCACAGGTGCCAGTACAACCACTTCTGCCCAAGTGAGAGCACATGTGCCACTGCATAAACTGTTCACAAACCAACATCTGTGGCCCCTCTTCACACATTTGTGGTTGATTTAGTTGCCTCTTGTGCTTTTCTACCCATTGTGCAACTCTTGACTGCCATCAGCCTTTACCAGTATAGGCTGGCATCACCACCATGAAACATCACAGCTATGCAACTCTTATCATTCCCCCTGTAGGCCACCCCTAGAGTTGTTTGCTCACCATATGCATACTTGCTGTGCTAAACACCTTGGTTCAGAATTGGCCCACCGGTCCTCTGCTTGTACCACAGCTGACAACCTCACCAGGGCTTCCGTATTTTCCCAATTAAACTATACCTAAACATCAGAGCCCATATGACTTGCAAATGTACCAGCTGCACCTGCTTTTCTGAAAAGTTCACCAATTTTCTTAGTATACATTTTCCTTAATAATAGTATTAATTATATTAATTCTCCTACTTAATTAATTAATACCCAGAATGTATACTTTATGAACCCAAAATTAATCCACTTATTTTGGCATTCCTAACTGGTTTGTTCAGTTTCCACCCCTTGGAATACAAATTTGCTGCAGTAATGAACAAACCTTTCCTTTAAAACTATAGCTGTTCTGACTAGACTTATTTTTGCATGACTTGTGGACTTGTTACTCACTTAAACCCCAGGCTGTGTCTTTTTCTTGTCTCCAGTTCATGTTTTTGTCTTTAGTCTTTGCTTGTTGTCTTTTCCTCTTTCTTTTTTCATTCCGCTATGTAGGCAGGTCTGCAAAATGGAAGATGACAAAGCAGCTTCTGTCCATCTCATCTTCTTGTTTGTTAACCTGATGCCAACACTCAAACTTTGCTTCCAGGCATTCATTGGAACAGCTTGGCCACACTGCCACTCTGCTCCAATATGCTAATGGTAACCCGATCTCCTGCATGGATTTTACTCTGCTAATTGCCTTCACTATTTATTACCTGCACCAACCCAAAATACGTAAAACCTCAAATAATAGAAGTAGCACTTTTGCAAAAGGCCAGAAAATTGAAACAGAAATAACTATTTTCCCTTTCCTGTCTTCCTGCACTACCCTTCTATTTTTTTTCATTGCCTGTGTGTCTTTCTTTATTTTATTGTATGGTAGCTGCTACCTGAAAGTGTGGGCTAAAACCTCCCCAGAATCCAAGTGCCAGATCCAGCATCTCTCCTAAAACTGACCTTTGTTCTTCACTCAAGACCAGCTCACTTTTCTCCATTTTATTGCATGGACTTTCATAGGCTATGTTTTTAAACAACTGGTCAGTCAGGTTTTCGAATTACTGAACCTAAATGTGTGTGCTTTTTAATTACTGCTGGCCCTATCACAACTGTTAGGACTTTCACACCCCTGTGCATTCCTGACTTGCTGCCTGAGTTTGCAAACCTTCCTGCTGCACCATCCCCCATCCTTTGTTCTTTGGCTTGTTCTGTTTCAATCAAACCAACTCCTAAACTGGTGCACTTTCTTTCCAACTCAGCCATTCTTGCACTAGCACATTCAGACATTTCACAAACAATCATTTGAATTCCTTTCATGTCCATTGTTCCTTGTTTAAATTCCACACTTTCTTTACTCAGTATCCTTATGCCATTATCCATTTCATGCCCTCTAGTCAACAATTGCCACTCAAACTCACCAGCTTCTCTGCCTTCTATCTGATTTCTTGTCCTAAATCAAATTTCAGTGCAGCACTGGTTACCTTTCCTAACAGTGGTGAAATATATATCAGTGTAGCATGTTCTTTAAATAATGGACAGACCTCAGAATCACCTGGAAATTGTGGTGCAGTGGAGAATAATGGAAGGTAACACCCTTGCTGTTTTCCCTTCCTTTCATCCCTCTCCTTTTCCTTAAACTCACATTCCCACTCTTTATCTGAGCACTCATCTGTCTCATGTAAGTCACCCACCCATGTTTTAGGGTTCCAGTCAGATCCGGTTACTAACTTTCACCATGGGTGGTTTTATCTCCTTGTTTCCCCTGCTTTCTGTGCTATACTTTTAAAAACATACTCTGCCTTTTTTTCTGGTAATATTTCTTTGATGATAAATACCTGGTTGCACTACTTATAAGTTTTAGTTTATTACTGTAATGTGTACATAATTAAATGAAATATTTACTTACAGTATGCATCTCCACAGAATAGTGAGAGAAACGTAATACCAACTGAAACAAAAAGAAAATATGAAGCTAAAATTATTACACAGATTATATTAGTTTTCAGGTCAGTGTTTAGTATTCTATATCACCATTCATGGAGAGCATAGCAGCCTGCAGCAAGAAAAGCAGCTATTGTATAAAAAAAAGAGTAAAAAGTAAGGCAGGTGAGAGAAAAACAAAGAAAAATGTAAGAGATGATTAAGGATGGAAAAGGATAGAAAATAGAAAATCTGACATTGCTCGATTTCCAGGTTGTGTATTTTAATTATGATCTAAATACTGAAAGCAATGGTTTCACAGGGACATGAGATCCATGGAATGAATCCCACTTGGCTGAATAAGCTTTAACATACGATATTAGATTGAATGGAATCTCTATTTTACTTTTCTTGTAATATTTGTAGCTCTTGTGCAGTATTACTGCTACAGCTGCACACTCACCATTTGTAGACATACGGAGAGGCAGCCTGAATGCATTGCCAGGCCATCACCATTCTGCCAAGTCAGTGTCTTTCACATTTTATACATATATAATCAGATATTGTGATTTGGGACTTTTCTTTCTGAATTTTAAGATTTTTTTTTTAAAGCCTGAGTGATGCTTTAAAATAGGGGGTTAAATCAGTTTTGGCTTGATGAAATACAGTAGGTTTTTGTTCCAATCCATGTGGTCTAACAAGAATATCAGTCAAATAAACAATGAAGAGAAGTGAGCAACAGCCAAGAATATATCAGGAATAAAAAAAACAGCAAACTGAAACACATGTGAACACCAACAAAAACACACATCTATGGTGCAGCATTAAGTGCTTCATAATTTTCTTCAGTAATAAAAACTTAACAGTAAGATGACAATTTGATACATTTACATAAGCAAATTTCTTTGCTCTACAAATATCTAGTGGATTTGGAGCACTTACTCTGAAGTCGTCACCAAGCCTTCTCCGCCTCCCCCTCCAGAGCTGACAACACTGCCATTAATCATTCTGAAAAAATACATCTGGTTTTAATCTACCCCTACTGTACTCTATCTACTGGCAGGAAAGTGAGATTCAGAAAATGATGTTTGGCGCGCTATTAAAAGCATTTATCAATAATATAATAGGTTACTCACAACTAGACAAAGAGGGCTTCTTGGTTTTTACGTCAATGTTTCCTTCATAAAGTCTGTAAAGTTGCTGAGATGAGGGCAGATTCTGAGAATTTTGACAGGGGAAATGTGCTTCACATCAAAGCAAGGAGATTTTTCTGTAACACTGTGTAGTTTTTCAATGCCACTGCATTCAAAATCTTTCAGGGAAGAATACATGAAATGTCCCAGAATTATTTTTAATTTTACATGAATGTATGATAGTGCACAAATTTACCATGCAATGTTTTTTTTTGTATTCACTAGCCTTTCTTTACTATAATCCATTATCAAAAGAATAAATAGCTCAGGTGTGTTTGCTTTAATCTTTCACATGTAAACTAGGAAACAAATGGTTTTAGTAAGAGAAATGAACATATCATGATGATCAACATTAATAAACATATTTCACAAACCATAATAATGTATTGATTAAGTGTAAACAAGGGAAAATGACAGATGTTCTTACTAAAATGTATATACTGTAAATTGTGAAATAAGGAAACAGCAAGTCACATTTGCATAGGGTTTATCACACTATGCTTATGCCTGTCGCTGTCTACTATACATTAACTTTTTATTTAGGTTATATATAAATAAATAATATAATTATATTTTTGTAACTTATCTGCAAGGTACATTTGATTGGCAGTAACTAATCTATTTCATTTTCAAGGAATCTGTCCACTACCTGATTGAAAGATTAAAGACCTGGATCCACTTTCCTAATGCAGTCATCGACTGCTTCTAGAAACTTCCTCACCAGGACTTGTACTCCTTAAGTAATTCCAATCTTATCCTCTTGTTGAATGACTTTGATTAGGTGAGGAAGGAGTCTTTGCATCAGGATGAAAACACAAGCTGTTAGACAAGTTCTGTTGAACATGGACTCTGGTTTACTGAATGTGGAGGTGACATACAGTAGTTGAAATAAGCAAATGTTAAAGTAAAACAATAATTTACAAACATTAAGAAAGGAAATGACAAGAAAGAGATCTAATAAGTCTGCAGATCCTATTGACCTCATGATTCACAAATTTTGCTGCATAGTCATGAGAGATGTAGAAATAATAGAATTAGATAACAATACGATTTAGTTCTATATAATTAATTTATAGAATGTAAGACAATAAAAACACTTAAAAATTATTCCTCTATAATGACTTAACGGGCAGAAAAGAGTGGTGCCATATTAAGTATGAGTATGGATAAATACTTAGAGGAAGGTCTGAAAAGACTTGGTAACTCTAACTTCTGTAAACTGTTACAAAGGATCCCACATCACATGTGTCTGGTTTAATAGAGCTAGCCATACAAAGGACACTAAATAAAGGTATGATTGACAAAAACACCCCTGTTCCTTCACAATAAATTTTCACATGTTCACATTTATTAATATACAAGATTTCAAAAAAAAAAAAAACACTGGCCGCCCTTTTGTTTTCCCTCTTGATTCAATATTGTAAACTTTAATTCTTTTCATAGACTTTACACATTGCATGTTTGATGAAACTTTTGTATGACACATACAGTCTATTTTTTTGTGAACCTAGTTTTTATCTAGTAAAGTTTGACGTAGAGTTTCCGTATACTAACATTCCCCAATCAGACACATTTGCAGCGGTTCTTCTACTTTATTGCAAAGGTTATTTTACCAAATAAACTTCATTGTTCTTTTATATGACTTCACGTTTATAGATCTACATCCAATATGTTTTTTTTACCAAAAACACAAAGGAATAGCTATGGGGGCAGCATTCAACCCCAGTACTGCTAACTTACATGTGGCAAAATCTGAAGAGTGTTTAGTCTTAGGTGGCTAAGGTATGTTCATGATTTAGGACAGTGACCTTGCCTCTTTTTCCAGTTTCATACTATTTAAATAAATGTCACTCCAATTTAACTTTCATGCTTAACTGTAGGTGCTCCAATATTTCTTTCTTGGACATTTCTATATATTTGGTGAATGACTCTTTCCAATTCACTTAAAATCATAAAGCCCACAGACAGGAATACTTTACTACACAGTTCTCATTATCATCCTACAAGTTTTATCAATAACCTTCTAATCTCACTTTCTTCTATTTTTTAACTTTGGCAGATTTGCTCGAAAAAAATGTATTTCACTAGCAACTAAAATTAACTATAGGTTCAATAAAAGGGCTCTCTATGCTAATAGACAATCATTACTCTATCTGTGCTAAGAATCAGTAAAATTTGGACATTTGGCTAAATTGTTTTTGTCTTAGATACAGTTGTTATGTTTATTTGTCATAAATATTCTTAAAACTTTATTTTCAAGGTACATGACCATATGGGTGTTTTGAATTAATTATTTAGTTGGTGAAAGCTGTTCATATTTTTTTTATTTCATTTTAAGTTTGATGGTGAGAAGTTTATTGGTCACATCATCCAGTTTCTGTTATAAAATTCTGTGCAACACTTCCACTCTCTGTCCAAGATTACGGATTTACACTTTGAGCAGTATTAGTCTGGAGCTCATAGTGTTAAGGTATTCTGGTTAATGACTCAGCTCTCTACTTCCCAATAATCTTAGCATTCCAAAGATATTTTTGTTAATTTGATGCCAACTTCTGGCAATTCTTACTTTGACTTCACTTACTATTACTGGATTTTGTTTTTTGATAATAATGCTTTGGTATCAAATATATATATTCTAGAAAACTGTTTTCATTCCAATTTCCCGTTATATTTTTTACAACATGTGCACAACCACCTGCGCCAGCAGACAAAACAAAGAGCACAGCTGGAATTAAAAAGCAGGCATGTTGTGCTCCAAATATGCTGCTTTGGGTATTTGTGATTGGCATAACACCCATCCATCCATTTTCCAACCCGCTGAATCCGAACACAGGGTCATAGGGGTCTGCTGGAGCCAATCCCAGCCAACACAGGGCACAAGGCAGGAACCAATCCCGGGCAGGGTGCCAACCCACAGCAGGACACACACAAACACACCCACACACCAAGGCCAATTTAGAATCGCCAATCCACCTAACCTGCATGTCTTTGGACTGTGGGAGGAAACCGGAGCGCCCAGAGGAAACCCATGCAGACACGGGGAGAACATGCAAACTCCACGCAGGGAGGACCCGGGAAGCGAACCCAGGTCTCCTAACTGCGAGGCAGTAGCGCTACCACTGCTCCACCGTGCCACCACTTGGCATAACACTTCACATCCAAAACAGCCCAGAATAGAATACACTTTCTCATATTGACTAACTCCTTTCATTGTTGCATGTCCACACACTGGGACATTCTGGACCACATACCTTCACTGAAGAAACTGACACTTTTTTGTTATTAATAAAGTCCAGATATTTAAGATTTAGCAACAAATCAATCATGTCCTAATTTATTTTTGAAAAAAATAACACTTAATTTTACTGTAAAACTGGGATATTACCCTGTTTTGCACTCTCCCAACATTTTAAAAAGCAAAATAGTAGAGACTCTGGATGGTAAGATCACTCCTAAAGATAAATCAAATTTCAGTACCTAAGGAGTGATTTGTTTGTTCAAATATCCAATGTTGTATGATGGCAAAGCCTGTCTGAGGGTCTGACACCTTATCTCGGAATATAAAAGCAGCATTCAATGTAGATCTGATAAGTGTCCAGTACCTCCGCACTTTATTACATTTAACCACATCCTGAAAATTTCACAGCACTGGAGATAGAGAACCCCCTCTTATGTGTGGAAGCAATTATAACAGACAACTGCTCTGAAAAGAAGTGGTCAGAATTTACAAACATAATGCCTGCATGACTCAAGGCTTAATGAGCTATGGCATATGATTTGTATTCTTTAAAAACTTACAGGCTGTAGTAGTGTTTGAAGCAGTATGTATAGATACCTGGTTTCTTTGACACAGATGTAATAATTATACTGCAAAATGAACATAAATTATACAATTAGATCCATAAGTATTTGGACAGTGAGATAATTTTCATAATTTTGGTTTTATACGCCATCACAATGGATTTGAAATGAAGAAGTAATTACATGATTGAAGTGTAGGTGTTCAGCATTAATTCAAAGGGTTTAAAGCAGGGGTGCCCACACTTTTTCAGCTTGCGAGCTATTTTTAAAATGACCAGGTTGAAATTATCTACCTACATTAAAAATATATATATATATATATATATATACTGAGTATACTTTATACATAAAATATATGTTGTCGTACCTTGCATAACTGAATAACCTTTATGGCACAATAACAATTCAATACATTTATGGTCACTACAGTATTTGGATTTAATAATCCTCATATGGGAAAAGGCTGACTCGCATAAATAAGTAGAGCCAAATAATGCAGTCAAGAAGGTAGCACATTTCCTCATGTTTGGGTACTTTTCCTCTGTGAGTAAGTTCCAAAACTGTCCAAGAGCCCCAGACGTCAGCTGAATGTCAATGCTGTAGATTCAAAATCTCATCCTCCACTGTAGAGGAGTTTTAGTTGAAACAGTGTTGCAATTTTTGATGTGGGTAAATCACCCTCAACATCTTCCCTAAATGGATAGCGCTTAAATGTAGCAATTGGCTCAAGTAAAGCTGAGTCTTGAAACCGTCTGTCAAAGTCTGACAGGCAAATTTCAATCTGCTCTGTAGCATATGCTGTCAAGTTGCACACACGCCTTCCACTGCGTCTCCAGCTCTCATGGGTGCAGGATGACCAGTGTGTTAGAAGAAAAGAGATCTCAGACTGGCCGCCCTGTATGCCACGTTTTCCTTCTTTGGAATAGCAATGATAGATTGACAGATCAGACAAACGCACTTCGATTGTGACATTGTGAGAAAAAAAATCCTCTTCCAATTCCACATCCAGCCCATACCCTCTCCAAACAATTTTTTTTAAATCCCTTCTTTAGTCGACATAAATTGGAAGGCTAACTAGATCACAGCCGGAGTTTTGCAGTAGCTCGCGCATTTGATCGTGCGTGCGGGATGACCGGTGTGTTAGAAGAAAAGAGATCTCAGACTGGCCGCCCTGTATGTCAATCAAGTGGCAAATGCCATAGGGAGGATATATGATAGACTAACATTTAAAAAAAAACTTTTTTGAGTGCAACGCGATCTACCTGCACTACCTTTCCGATCTACCAGTCGATCGTGATCGACGCATTGGGCACCCCTGGTTTAAAGGGTTTAATAGAAACATTTTTATACATGGCCCCTCCCCCCCATTTTTAGAGGCTCAGCAGGCTGTTCCATAGCCAGGTGTGAGCAGGTCCTTCATTATTTCATTAACTTTTAAGTGGTTAGAAGGTCTGGAATTGCTTCCAAGTGTGGAATTTGCATTTGGAAGCTGTCACTGTTAACTCTCAATATGAGGTCCAAAGCAAGTAAAAAAAGGCCATCATTAGGCAAAGAAAAGAAAAACGCATTCAAGAGATCGCAGCAACACCAGGAATGGTCAAATCAACCATCTGGTACATTCTTAAAGAAAAGGAATGCACTGGTGAGCTCAGAAACACCAGAAGACCTGGTAAAACATGGAAGACATCTGTCCTTGATGATCACAGAATTCTTTCCTTGGTGATGAAAAAACAATTCACAACATTTAACCAAACCCAGAACACTCTCTGGGAGGTAGGCCTATCATTGTTAAAGTCTACAATCAACAGAAGACTTCACAAAAGTAAATACAAAGAGTTTACTAGGTGCAAGCCATTTGTTATGCTTAAGCATAGGAAAGACGGACCGGACTTTGCCAGAATTTTATTTTTTTTAAAAACAGTCCAGTTTTGTAACAGTTTTCTTTACAAAAATGCAATTAAGATCAATAATTACCAGAATGATTGACAGAGAAGAGTATGGAGAAGAAAAGGAACGGCTCATGATCTTTAGCATGCCACATCATCTGTGCAACATGGTGGAGGCAGTGCTATGGCATGGGCATGCATGACTGCCAATAGAAATGGGTCATTAGCATTTATTAATGATATGACTGATAACAAAAGCTGCAGGATGATTTCTGAAGTGTACAGGGCTATACTGCCTGCTCAGATTCAGACAAATGATGCAAAACTGATAGGATAAAACTTCACAGTACAGATGGACTATGCACCATAACATAATATGACAGCAAACCAAGTAAGTTTCATGGCTAAGAAGTGGAATATTCTTCAATGACCAAGTCAATCAATTGACCTCAACACAATTGAATATGACTTTACTTGCTAAAGCTAAAACTGAAAGCAGAACGTCCAATGACAAAGCAGTACCAGCTGCAGTAAAGGCCTGGCAAAGCATCAGTAGGGTGGAAACCCGGCACTTAGAGAAGGCCATGGGTTGCAGACTTAGGCAATCATTGACTGCAAAGGATTTTCAACCAATTATCGAAAATGATCATTATATTCATGATTATGTTAGCTTGTCCTAATGATCTGGATCCTTTGAAAATAGGGGGATCATGTATAAAGGTAGTTGCCTTTTCTGAAAGGCTCATACTATATTTCTTTTAAACGTTTTGAATCACATCAGTCACATTTTGATTGCTTCATTTTAAATCCATTGTGATGATGCACATAGCCAAAATTATGAATATTGTATCACTGTCCAAATACTTATTGACCTCACTGTATTTCATCTTCTGTATGCGCTCTCCAGTCTACATTCTTAACAGATCCATTGCTTATTTTCTGTACACAGTTCACTAAATATTTAAACCATTTTAACTTATTTTTATGATATTTGTAGAGCCCTCACCTAAGGGAACACTACTATTATAGACTGAAGTTGATACAATTATTAAGTTGTGAATAGTCAATGTTTTTGATGTCTTACTGTTCCTTTTTAGTACGTTACTTTATATGCTATATTCCCAGATCTCATTGTAGTAGCCTTGAAATTTGTTCTGTTTTAGACCAGATCAATGAGTATTTCATGAAAATAATTTTTGAATTCTTTGACCAGCATGTATGTGCCACTGTTATGTTTGATGTTATTACAGAGTAGTGTTTGTTAAACTGTGGGTTGCCACCGAAATTGGGTTATGGGCATGTTTGCGATTTGTCATCACTGGGATGTATAGTAAAAATAGCCTAGTTTGTCTAAGAATTAAATGTGTTCAGAGTAATATACTGTCCTTTATTTAGCATACTACTTATTATGCAAGTATGCAGAGCAACACTGTTCCTATTGCACAAATATACAATAAATATTCCCCAAAATAGCATGCCTATGAAGCCATCAAGTAACACTGACAAGGAAGTATTGACAAAGATGTATAAGAAAAGGGTAGCAAGTAGACAATAGGGAACAACACATACAAGCTTGTGAGGCAAAAGGATTGTGGTGCTAGTATGAAATGTTGAAACTAAAATAACAAGAATATGACAATTCTTGTGGTGGTGTGGGGTGAGTCTATAAGGTAGGGTTATAAATAGTACCATGGGCAGTGTTGTATGCTGATTTAGCTAAATGGAAATGGACAATTGGTTGATGCCTCACCGCCTACTCATTGTTATAGCCATACATTGAATCCAGATCAGTAAGAGAGGTATTTACAAAGATATTCTCCCATTGAGCAGTGCTTCATAACACTGTCCCAATGGATTCTTGCTTATTTTATTCCACTTTTAGGTAGATTGTTATCCTTTGAAGTTCCACTCCTTTTAGCCCCAGTAAGTTAATGACATTGTGACTTTGCAGGTCTGACTCTGCAGGTTCTCCAGGCTGCCCTTTAGCTCTTACAGAAGCTTCTAATTTGAAAAATGCAATGCTGGCTTATATTGCTGCTGACTCAATGCTGATACCATCCCTGACATGTACAAGACTCAGTGGTTCTACAATAAATAAAAGCCATATAAGAGACATATTGATATCAAGGTTTTTGATTATCCTATCTGTTTCTGTTATTGATATCTCTTATCAGTATAACTCCATGCTTATTTGATATACCCTTAAGGAAAAGGTATAATATACTAAGAGGGTTTTTGTTATAGAAGATAAAAGAAAATCTAGACACTGGGAAATGTTATAAGCCTGGATTGTAACAGAAGAAGGTGTCCTGTAACATCTGTCCAAACTCAGAATGATGTGGAGACTTAAATTGTGAAATTACTTGCAGGTATAAATAAAAGAGAAAGAGAAAAATATCAAATAGTAAAAAGGACAAGAAAAGCTACTACCCCACCAAGCCTCACTATACAGATCTTAAACTCCATTCTGCTAGGTAGATCAGGTTATGCCTCAGGAGCTTATAAAGGATCAGGGTTTCAAGCTCATTATTTGTTTATTTTCCTTAAAGAACAACTGTATACTGCCCCCAAGAGGATGAGAGTAGAGTATAAGTGTGTATCTACCCACTTCTCACCCTTAACTGGGTAACTTGATTACAGTTTTGCCAGCTCAAGGCACTGTGGTGCAGAATCTTTTCTGAGGGGACTGCAATATTTTCATGTCATTAGCAAAATCCTTTACACATTCTAAAGCTCTATTATAGTCAGTGCAATTTTCTACGTCTACCTGCTGAGCAGGTAACATCACTTCAAGAAAGTCCCACTGACTCAACAGTCTAATTAAGAAGGCAGGCTCACCTCTGGAACACCTGACCTGCTGGAGATAGAAGTGAAAGAAACAATGACTATAGACGCTACTGAAAATGCCACTGGACCTCATTTATCCCTATGGCAATATGCCTTTATAATGCCTCATTATGAGTTCTCTCTTATCATTAGCCAATTAATACGTTTTTCCTTCTTTTTTGTAATTCTTGTGTATGTTTGAGGGGTGTTATTGTTTACTATATTTCCATATTTATTGAGCTTTTTTAAAACTGAATTTCCCCTTGGAGCAAAAATACTCTATCTATCTATCTATCTATCTATCTATCTATCTATCTATCTATCTATCTATCTATCTATCTATCTATCTATCTATCTATCTATCTATCTATCTATCTATCTATCTATCTATCTATAACTGTGGGGTTTTGAGGCCACCCATAAGTTCTCTATGTCCCTTCAGCCTCAACAGTGCACAACTAGACATCATTTGAGAATCTCCCAAGTTATCTTCTGATCATCCATTATTTTTCTCGTGCACTGTTTCCTCTGTTTATTGCCAGTGCGAGGCAACAAACCATAGCTTGCTGTTTTTTGTATTGCCAAACCTTGCATGTACAAGACCTCTCCTTAGGCCAGTGCTTATTTCCTGAAGAACTTGCTTGAGACGTTTTACCACCCTGAGCATCCTTGGCTTTGCCAAGAGCCAATGAGACAAATGCAGACTTCTGTGAAACTGCTCTGCTACAGGTAACCAATGATTTGCTTATGGCAGCAGACTCTGGACATACCAGCATATTAATTCTGTTAGACCTCAGTGCAGCATTTGACACTGTCAGACATGACATTCTACTGTCCAGAATGGAGAACATGCTGGGTATCTCTGGCACTGCCCTCCAGTGGTTCAAGTCCTATCTGACTGATAGGCAAGAGTTTATTAGTCTTGGCAACAGCAGGTCCAGCACAGTGCCAGTCATACAAGGAGTTCCACAGGGCTCTGTCCTCGGTCCTCTGCTTTTCTGTATTTACATGCTTCTCCTTGGTCATGTTATTCGTATCTTTGGACTGGGTTATCATTTTTATGCAGATGATACTCAACTCTATTTCAATGTTAAAAGTGGAACTTCATCAGAGCTTTCTCAGCTCACAACTTGCCTCAATGACATTAAAACCTGGATGGAGCAGAACTCTTTAAAATAAAATTGCAACAAAACTGAACTCCTGCAAATTGGGACTAAAGTGCAACTTAATAAAATGAGCTCCTTCCCAGTCAATCTTGGCAGTGATCTCATCAGACCTGCCTCTACTGCAAAGAATCTTGGTGTCATTTTTGATTCCTCCCTTTCTTATTCCGCCCACATAAATCACATTAAGAAACATTCTTACTTTCACCTCCGTAACATATCACGTGTTTGGTCTTTCCTCTACTTTTATAACGCTGAGAAACTTGTCCATGCTTTTATCACATCCTGCATCGATTATTGTAATTCCCTACTGGCAGGTGTCCCCTTCTAATCTTATATCACAGCTCCAGCTTATTCAAAACTCGACTGCAAGAGTCCTTACACGGACCAGCAGCAGCGAGCACATCACACCCATCCTACTTTGCCTTCACTTGCTCCCTGTGTCTTACAGAATTGAATATAAAATTCTACTAATAGCCTACAAAGCCTTAAACGACCTTACGCCAAACTACATCAGTGACCTTCTCCATCACTATGTGCCTGTCTGCCCACTAAGGTCCTCTGATTCTGGTAATCTTGTTGTACCCCACACTAATCTACACTCCATGCGTGACAGGGCCTTCAGCTGTATAGTGCCCAGACTCAGAATTAATTAGCTCAGCTGACTCCATGAATTCTTTTAAAAAACAACTCAAAACTCATCTGTTCAGGAAGGCTTTTAGCTCTACCTGACTTTATTACCCTTCTTGCAGTTTACCTCTATGTCAAGATGCTCATGTAACCAGTGTGTGTGTGCTAGACCATCAATTATATTGTCTGTTAGGCTTTTTTCTCTGAATTTACTATCTTACTCTTCTTTATTTATTTATCTGGTTTAGTACAATGCTATATACTGTATACCCTGCCATTCTTTCTTAAACTCTGTGAAGTGCTTTGAGCATGGGAAAGGCGCTGTATAAATAAAATGTATTATTATTATTATTATAAAGACCGCTGCCTAACAGACAATGCCATTGATCCATCCATCCATCCTCTTCCGCTTATCCAAAGTCGGGTCACGGGGACAGCAGCTTGAGCAGAGATACCCAGACTTCCCTCTCCCCGGCCACTTCTTCTAGTTCTTCCAGGAGAATCCTGAGGCGTTCCCAGGCCAGCTGGGAGACATAGTCCCTCCAGCGTGTACTGGGTCTTCCCCGGGGCCTCCTCCCATGTGGACGTGCCCGGAACACCTCACCAGGGAGGTGTCCAGCAGGCATCCTGATCAGATGCCCGAGCCACCTCATCTGACTCCTCTCGATGCGGAGGAGCAGCGGCTCTACTCTGAGCCCCTCCCGGATGACTGAGCTTCTCACCCTATCTTTAAGGGAGAGCCCAGACACCCTGCGGAGGAAACTCATTTCAGCCGCTTGTATTTGCGATCTCGTTCTTTTGGTCACTATCCATAGCTCATGACCATAGGTTAGGGTAGGAACATAGATCGACTGGTAAATTGAGAGCTTCGCCTTACGGCTCAGCTCCTTTTTCACCACGAAAGACCGATCCAGAGCCCGCATCACTGCAGACGCCGCACCGATCCGCCTGTCGATCTCACGCTCCATTCTTCCCTCACTTGTGAACAAGACCCCGAGATACTTGAACTCCTCCACTTGAGGCAGGATCTCGCTCCCAACCCTGAGAGGGCACTCCACCCTTTTCCGGCTGAGGACCATGGTCTCGGATTTGGAGGTGCTGATTCCCATCCCAGCAGCTTCACACTCAGCTGCGAACCGATCCAGCAAAAGCTGAAGATCACGGCCTGATGAAGCAAACAGGACAACATCATCTGCAAAAAGCAGTGACCCAATCCTGAGTCCACCAAACCGGACCCCCTCAATACCCTGGCTGCGCCTAGAAATTCTGTCCACAAAAGTTATGAACAGAATCGGTGACAAAGGGCAGCCCTGGCGGAGTCCAACTCTCACTGGAAACGGGTTCGACTTACTGCCGGCAATGCGGACCAAGCTCTGACACAGGTTGTACAGAGACCGAACAGCCCTTATCAGGTGGTCCGGTACCTCATACTCCCGGAGCACCCCTCACAGGATTCCCCAAGGGACATGGTCAAATGCCTTTTCCAAGTCCACAAAACACATGTAGACTGGTTGGGCGAACTCCCATGCACCCTCCAGGGCTCTGCTAAGGGTGTAGAGCTGGTCCACTGTTCCGCAACCAGGACGAAAACCACACTGTTCCTCCTGAACCCGAGGTTCGACTATCCGACGGACCCTCCTCTCCAGAACCCTCGAATAGACTTTTCCAGGGAGGCTGAGGAGTGTGATCCCTCTGTAGTTGGAACACACCCTCCGGTCCCCCTTCTTAAAGAGGGGGACCACCACCCCGGTCTGCCAATCCAGAGGCACTGCCCCTGATGTTCATGCGATGTTGCAGAGACATGTCAACCAAGACAGCCCTACAACATCCAGAGCCTTGAGGAACTCCGGGCGTATCTCATCCACCCCCGGGGCCCTGCCACCAAGGAGTTTTTTGACCACCTCGGTGACCTCAGTCCCAGAGATGGGGGAGCCCACCTCCGAGTCCCCAGGCTCTGCTTCCTCATTGGAAGGCATGTTAGTGGGATTGAGGAGGTCTTCGAAGTACTCCCCCCACCGACCCACAACGTCCCGATTCGAGGTCAGCAGCGCACCATCCCCACCCTATACAGTGTTGACACTGCACTGCTTCCCCCTCCTGAGACGCCGGACGGTGGATCAGAATCTCCTCAAAGCCGTCCGAAAGTCATTCTCCATGGCCTCCCCAAACTCCTCCCACGCCCGAGTTTTTGCCTCAACAACCACCGAAGCCGCATTCCGCTTGGCCTGCCGGTACCTATTAGCTGCCTCCAGAGTCCCACAGGACAAAAGGGACCGGTAGGACTCCTTCTTCAGCTTGACAGCATCCCTCACCGCCGGTGTCCACCAACGGGTTCGGGGATTGCCGCCACGACAGACACCAACCACCATACAGCCACAGCTCCGGTCAGTCGCCTCAACAATAGAGGCACGGAACATGGCCCATTCGGACTCAATGTCCCCCACCTCCCTCGGGACATGGTCGAAGTTCTGCCGGAGGTGGGAGTTGAAGCTACTTCTGACAGGGGGCTCTGCCAGACGTTCCCAGCAGACCCTTACAACACGTTTGGGCCTACCAGGCCTGACCAGCATCCTCCCCCACCATCAAAGCCAACTCACCACCAGGTGGTGATCAGCTGACAGCTCCGCCCCTCTCTTCACCCGATTGTTCAAGACATGAGTCGATCATCGAACTGAGGCCTAGGGTGTCCTGGCGCCAAGTGCACATATGAACACCCCTATGCTTGAACATGGTGTTTGTTATGGACAATCCGTGATGAGCACAGAAGTCCAATAACAAAACACCACTCGGGTTCAGATCGGGGGGGCCATTCCTCCCAATCACGCCCTTCCAGGTCTCACTGTCATTGCCCACGTGAGCATTGAAGTCTCCCAGCAGTACGAGGGAGTCCCCAGAAGGTATGCCCTCTAGCACCCCCTCCAGGGATTCCAAAAAGGGTGGGTACTCCGAACTGCTGTTCGGTGCATACGCACAAACAACAGTTAGGACCCATCCCCCCACCCGAAGGCGGAGGGAGGCTACCCTCTCATCCACCGTGATAAACCCCAATGTACAGGCTCCAAGTCGGCCCACACCCGCTCGGCGCCTCTCACCGGGGGCAACTCCAGGGTGGTACAGAGTCCAGCCCCTCTCAAGAAGATTGGTTCCAGAGTCCAAGCTGTGCGTCGAGGTGAGCCCAACTATATCTAGCCAGAACCTCTCAACCTCATGCACTAGCTCAGGCTCCTTCCACTTCAGAGAGGTGACATTCCACGTCCCAAGAGCCAGCTTCTGTAGCCGAGGATTGGACCGCCAAGGTCCTCGCCTTCGGCCACCACCCAACTCACACTGCATCCGACCTCCTTGGCCCTTCCCATAGGTGGTGAGCCCATGTGAAGACAGACAATGCCAAGAGACATAATTTGATGGCCAGCATCTGAGACCTGCATTGTGGTTTTAGTCAAAAGCTATGAAAAACTGTTAGAACTGTAGACACAAAGAATTGTGTGTTCACTTTCCCCAACTCTGTGAGCTGAGCTAATCTAAGATAGAATCCTTCCTGAGATTACATGTGGCCATGTACCAAGGCCAATGGATTTAAGCAGAGAAATAGGTCTTACACATTCAGATCCTTAAGTGCCTGATTCTCTCTATGTCTCTCCCTTTCACACACACACACACACGCTGTAGAGCTTCTCAGATAGCTCCACACCGTCTGGAAGTGTCTTTCTCACAGGTCCACATAGCCCCACCCGAATTATCTTGCCAAAAACACTATTTCAGCTCCTTATTTTACTTACTAGTTTTATTTTTATAGGCTACTTTTATCGTTCAACAACACTCAAAGACTCCAGTGTTGTCTTGAAAGTATGCTTTGGGGTATTTTCATGCTGAAATATGAATTGTCACTCTAGTCCAGGGTTGGGCAAACCTTTTGGCTAAGGGGCCACATTAACTTTTAAAATTTGACAGACGGGTCGGGCCAGCACTAGATGCATACATATCAAACATAAACATAAAAAAAGACATTACAGTGTTAATATTCACGTTCACTTTTAGTGGGAACAGTGTTGTTGCCAGTGCATCGAAGTCTGGTGTTAGTTTTGTTGTGGCAATTCTCAGAACAGATCTGAGGTGTTCATCACTCAACTGGGATCTGTGGGGTGCTTTGTTGGTGTTCATCACACTAAAAGTCTGTTCACACACATACGTAGAGCCAAACAACACCAGCATCCTCTGTGCCATCTTCTAGATGTTTAGAAATTTGACTGCGCTTAATAAAGCATAAAACTCATCCAGTTTAAGAGAGTTGAACTTCTCTTTTAAGACAGTGTCACATTGGAGATCAATCAGTTCCAACTGCAACTCCTGTGGCGCCATTTCAGGGTCTTGTGTGAAGGAACATGACACCAGCTGAAGTGACTTGTAAATTCTTCCAAAATCAGAGGACCGACGGTAGAATTCTCCATGCAGGTCATCCAGTAATTTCCTGTATTTTTTCACAAGTCAAGGGGCCTCTTTCAGCATAGCCAGTGTGGGGAAATGAGCGAATGAGTTGTTTGACATTTGCTTTGAGAATAAAGCTAGCTTGGTTTTGAAGGCTCTGACGTCTGTGTACATTTCATGCACAAACTGGTCTTTCCCTTGTAGCTTCATGTTCAGCTCATTCATGTGTGTCAGTATGTCCACAGCAAAAGCTAAATCACAAAGCCAATCTGTGTCACTCAGCTCAGGAAAATCTTCAGCTTTCTCAAGTAGCTCCAAAAATGAGATAATCTCCTGTTTGAGCTCCCACACTCGTTGACATACTTTCCCCAAACTTAACCAGCAAACATTGGAATGGTAAAGCAAGTCCTGGTGATCAGCGTCAATTTCTTCAAGAAACTTAATAAACTGACGATGCTGAAGCCCCCTCGCTTGAATAAAGTTAACAAGTTTTACAACTGGCTTCACTACGTAGTCAAGCTGCAATACGGATTTACACAGTGCTTCCTGGTGGATTAAGCAGTGAAAGAATATTACCTCCTGCTCAGGGTTGTCCTCCTTCACCCTCTCCTGGATTCTTTTGAGTAACCTGATGTTTTTTCCAGTCAGATTTGGCAATCCATCTGTGGTAACGTTGGTGAGCGTACTCCAAGGTAGCTTGTGCCTTTTGATGTCTCCCGACATGCTGTCATACATGTCCTCTTCCCGTATTTTTCCCTATTTTGGATTCCTTGGCCAAAAACTCCTCCGTTATCTCAAAATTGTCATTAATCCCTCTGATAAAAATTAAAAGCTGAGCGGTGTCCTTTATGTAATTACTTTCGTCCAGTGCCAAAGAATATAATGTAAATGACTCCGCTTTTTTGTTTAGCTTGCTAGCCAAGTCTTCGTCAATTAGCTCAACTCGGCGAGTCACTGTCCTGTGTGATAAGCTAATTTTTTTCAAATTTGTTCTTGCTCTCAGGACACAAGATACCTGTTGTCTCTACCATGCAACTCCCCTTCGGAGAAAGGCTGACTGGTCTTTGCTAATTTGAATGCCAGCACATAACTTGCCTTCGTGCTTGATTCTTGGATGGCAGTTTGTTGGATAAAGGTGTTTTGCTGAGCCTGCAAACTAGCTGCCAACCTCTGAGCGGTAGCCATCCATTCTTGTGTTGACTGGTTGTTAGCGTAATTAGCATGCTTGGTGGAAAAGTGACGGCTGATGCTGTATTCCTTTAAAACCGCAACAGTTTCTTGGCAAACAAGACATACAGCCTTTGATCGGACTTCAGTGAAAAAGTATTTAGTTGTCAATTCCTTATTAACACTCAGCACTCACTGTCAACTTTTCTTTTCTTTGGCCCACTCATTGTTGCAGATGGGTTCAGAGCAATAGCAGAGTAATAACAGAGATTAGCCCGGGCTCCACAAAATCAAGTCAATGTATCACTGCGCCTAATGCACCACCTGGTGGAATGCCAGGCATTACAGGACAAGGTCAAATGAATGCAGTCATAATTATGATATGATTTGATTTGGGCAATTCTATACCAATCTTCGGCGGGCCAGATTAAAAAGACCAACGGGGTGGATGTGGAACCGCGGGCTGTAGTTTGACCACCCTTGCTCTAGTCAGAGGTTGTGTGCACTCTGGAGCAGGTTTTCTTCAAAGACCTGCAGTATCTGTATTTGGCTTCATTCATCCTTCCTTCAGTTCTGACCAGTCTGCTTGTCCTTGTTGCTGACCCTCAGAGCATGATACTGCTACCACCATGCTTCATCGTATGGCTGGTATTAGTCAGGTGATGAGCAGTGCCTGGTCTTTCCTAGACATAGTGTTTGGAGTTCAGCCCAGAGAATTCAGTTTTTGTCTCATCAGACAAGAAAATAATTTTACTCATGTTCCCAAAGCCCTTTAAATGGTATTTGGCAAACCAAATGACTTCTATCCCTTCATGCTACCATAAAGGTCTGATTAATAGAGTCCTGCTGAGATGGTCATCCTTCCAACAGGTTCTCCCATTTTAGCAAAAGACTTCTGAAGCTCCGTTAGAGTGACCATTGGGTGCCTACCCACCAACACTAGGAAGAATCCTGGTGGTTCCAAACTTCTTCCATTTCACAATTACTGGGGCCATTGTGTACTTGAGAACCAGGGCCGTGGAGTCGGTAGATAAGTTCTTTGACTCCAACTCTGACTCTGACTCCTCTGTATTTAATATGCTAATGTATTTTCCATGTTGATTAAAGGAAGGAAACATACACGTCATTTAACCATAGAACTACTGGCTAGGAAGCTGACTCTCTACTGTATTGGCCAGTTAAACAAAAGACCAAAATATGATAACAATAAGGTTTTATTTATTGTTTTTATCAAGTGGCTATAAAGTAGTAGTCAAGTCAAGTACAGTGCATTGCCGCACCCACTACACAACGAAACAACTCGGGAACCCCTTTTGCAACCCCCCAGGCAGACACGTGGTCCAGTCCCACCCTCCGGAAATGACCCTCTATCTGCCGCAGCCAGGTGTTACGTGGGCGACCCCTTGGTCTGGTCCAGCCACTCGAGTCCCCAACAATGAGGATCTTATGAGCTGGATCACCCTCGGGGAAACGCGCCACATGGCCATAGTGCCGTAAGTGACGCTCCCTCACAATGCAGGTAATGTGCCTCATTCGGGACTCCATAAGCAACCGCTCATTCGACACAAAGTCAAACCAACGGTACCCAAGGATTTTCCGGAGAGACACAGTACCAAAGGAGTTCAGTCTTCGTCTCAGGTCACTGGATAGTGTCCATGTCTCGCAACCATATAACAAGACAGAAAGCACCAGGACTCTAAAGACTTGAACCTTCGTCCTTTTGCATAGATATCGGGAGCGCCACACACCCCTTTCCAGCGACCTCATGACCCCCCATGCTCTCCCAATCCGTCTACTGACTTCATAGGAAGAGTCACCAGAGACATGAATGTCACTGCCCTGGTAAGTAAACCTCTCAACAAGGTCAACACTCTCTTCGCAAACAGACACACTGCTGATGGCTGTGTCCAAGAGGTGATTACAGGCCTGGATCTTGGTTTTTATCCAGGACACTCGCAAGCCCAGACACTCAGACTCCTCGCTCAATCTCTCGAGCGCCCCAATCAGAGCCACCATTGACTCTATAAAGATCACAGCATCATCAGCAAAGTCAAGATCCGTGAACCTTTCTTCACCAACAAATGCCCCAAAGCCACTGGACCCCACGACCTTGCCCAACACCCAGTCCATACAGGCATTGAACAAAGTAGGAGCAAGAACACACCCCTGACAAACCCCAGAATCAACTGGGAAAAATGCAGAGGTCCTGCCTCCACTCTGCACAGCACTCACAGTACCAGTGTACAGGCCGGCCATGATATCCAGCAACCTCGAGGGGATCCCGCGAATCCTCAGGATGTCCCACAGGGCAGCTCGATCAACTGAGTCGAACACTCTGCGAAAATCGACAAAGGCTGCAAAGAAACTCTGCCGATATTTGCGTTTGTGCTCCATGAGAACCCTCAGTGCCAGGATGCGATCGATGGTAGACTTCTTAGGCATAAAACCAGACTGTTCTGGTCGTTGGTAGGTGAGCAAGTGATCACGGATCCTATTGAGGATGACCCTAGCAAGGACCTTACCTGGCACCGAGAGCAGTGTTATCCCCCTGTAGTTGCTGCAATCCAGGCGATCACCCTTTCCTTTCCAGATAGAGACGACAAGTCCCGTTTTCTAGTCAGTTGGGATGATGTCAGTCTCCCAAATGGAAGCAAAGATTGCTTGCAATGCCAGGAGGACTGCCTTACCACCAGCCTGGAGATGTTCACCCCGGATACCACAGATCCCTGTAGCCTTTCCCCCCCTCAGCTGGTTCACCACCTATGCAATCTCATTGAGATTGTGTGGTTCACAGCTAATTGGAGAATCAGCCTCAAGAACTGTGGACCCAGAGATATCCAATGTTCTAGCCGGAGGATCATCTTTGAACAACTGCTCAAAGTAGCCAGCCCAGCGGGTCACAACTGCAGTGTTATCCGTAAGGACCGTTCCATCAGCTGCCCTGACTGCGACTCTCCAAGGAACAGATTTAGATGTGCGTAATGCTTCGATTCCTCTGTAAGCAGGATGTGGGTCGCTAGACCACAGATGGTGTGTCACTTGCTCACAGATTCCTCTAACAAACGCCTCTTTATCTGCCTTCAGAGCCCTCACAGCCGTCCCTCTCAGTTCCTGGTATAGACCAGGGTTGCCATTGAGCCGTGCGCTGCGACTCCTATCAATGATATCCAGGGTGCTTTGCGAGATGAAACACCTCCTTCTGGGAACACCGGTAACACCAACACAACCCTCAGCAACCTTCAGGGTTTTTATTAAAGTAGTAGCATGTATAAAAATCAGGAACAGGAACATTACCAATTCAAAAAATATAAACCACATTCTATGGTAGTTTTAAAACAAAAACAAAGCTTAACTACATGAACCAAAAACAAAAGCTGGAAGACCTAAAATTGTTTATATAGTAAACTTGAAATACAGTTGTAGAGTAGAATAGCTGTTAAATGCAATCCAAAATTAACTCAATGCAGTGTTCTAAGAAACAGAATTGCTTCTGCCAGATCCTCTTTCATAGAAGCTCTTAAATCTGACTTGATTATTTTTAGAGCTGAAAATAGTCTTTCAACACTGACTTGGGTGGGTGGCATTGCTGTTACAGTTCTAGCCACATCACTAATAATCTCTCAATCAACAAGGATGGCTTCTTCTACAGTGAGTTTTGATGAGTGATCATACTTTTCAACTTCTTTTAATTCTTTAAAAAAACTCCTGCTGGAATCTGTTTATTTGGACATTTACTGGTCATTTATCTTTCACGCATAGGCGACATCGCTTTGCTTTTGAGACTTACATTTAGTCCAAGAAGGAATCAAAGTCTAATTCTTCTTTTGAAGAGGATGATCTTGAGTTACCAGTGCTTCATCCAGTGGTGGTGTTTCAGGTAATAGTAATCCCTTCATGCAAACTGCTACATCATAGAGTGCTTTTTTCCATTAGCAATCTGGTCACTGCTCAACAAAATTCAGCTCATTTGATCAACATAAATAGCAGCTAACAAAATTTAATTATCCAGTAAGGGACTCTCTCTTTTCTTCATTAAAGATATGATGCCATCAGCTATTAACCATCCACTTTTGTTCAGGCAATATATCAAGCTCTTCCATTTCAAGAAAAATTTATCGGGTGTTAAATCTTCATATTGCAACCTCTTGGTTAACAGTAAAGGGATAAGAAAGTAGACTTTCCAGTTCTTTTATTTGTGCCCACTGGCTTTCAGTTAATAAAATATTTTCATTGTCCAGTTCTTCAAGAAATTCTTTTAGTTCAAGCAAACGCTTTACTATCAAATAAGTTCTTCTCCAGCGTGTTGTTTGATCCAAAATGGCTCCTTTTCCTGCACTTTTTTTCAAAATGGCATCTATTTTAGGGGCCCTGGCTGCAA